>NC_092807.1:117527578-117834684 GCF_040954645.1 Diabrotica undecimpunctata | reverse complement strand
ATATGACAAAATATGATCTTGCAGGATGTTTTAAACGTAAGAATCACTAGTCATACGTCCAATCACTTCCACAAGTGCAGTTTGGACCTCCAAACTAATACCTTCCCATAGAATTATACCATAAACTCCAAAACTAATGGTCTGGGCGAGACTGCAGCTGGCTAATCGTTCTCCAACTCTTCTGTAGACATAGTTTTGACCATCTGGCTTCCATAATGGGATTCTGGTCTCATCAGTGAAAATAACGTTTTTCCAGTTGTCGATATTCCACTAAATATGTGTTCTTGCAAATTCCAAACAACGAGCTTTATGATTTTGGAGAAGACGTGGAACTTTGGCGGGGCGTCTGGGCTTTAAGTTTGCTTCTTTTGATCTTCGTCTAACTATTTGTGAACTCACAATAACTTGTCATAACATTTAATAGCTTATTTCTGAGGTGCATCGATGTCAATGAACGATTTCGTGTAGAATTAAGAACCAAAAAACGGTCATCAATTGCGATAGTGCACCTTGGGCGTCCTTGACCAGGCCTTCGTACAAAATTTCTTGTTTCGCGGTACCTTTTTAGAGTATTTGAAACTATACATTCAGTACTGCTGAAACGTCGTGCGATACCTTTTTGTGTATATCCTTCCTCGTACAAAATTACAATATGTGTTACTTGGACTTCACCGCAGTGCCGAATTGGTGGGATACTTGTTTTAAACTTAGTTAAATCAAAACAATAGTTAATTAAACTTAATAAATTAAACTAAAAATAACCGAATTAGTATGATTTTTCCTTTACGTGAAGAAGGATTTTTATGATAAGATGTACAAATGACACTAACCACTGAATAAACGTCAAAATAAACATCAAAATATTTCAAACCAGTTGAGTACATGAGTATTATCAGTAATCTAAAATTATTTTGAAATAATAGTGACTACAAAAAAAAATTGGAAAATTCCAAAATATTCGATATTTTTGTCCATGAGTGTATAATAACCAGTTATTCAATTTTTTCGGGAGAAAACGGAGAGCTTTCTGTTGAACTTTAGACTATTTATACAAGCTTGTACAACCTCGACAAATATTATTTTTGCTGTAGCTGAAAATTCTTAAACACGATGCGAAATCTCAAACTAAATAAGTGAGCCACATCTGTATATTTTCTCATGTATTTTTGTTCTACTTTTTACTCATTAAATAGAAAGCGCGACTGTCTAAACCGTATTTCCAGAATGATCTCAGATTTAGAACAGACCGAATTAATAGAAAAGATTTTAAACATTAATGCAGTATACAGTATACAGAAAACCAGTTAGACAAAATATTCTATGCATATAAACGATCCGCATCTGCATCATATTCCGGAATATGACGAGATTTAGACACCCCCGGGATCTCGCTATGAAAAAATGGTTATCATTATTTCGATGCATGTATAATTCATAAATATTTTTGGCTTTTAATGGACACAAAATGTGCTATTTATACAAAACCATATTATTGTTTACATAACTATTCCAAATTTAGTATGAATGAAAATTGAAAAAAAAAAGAGCTTATAAATTCGAACAGGGCAAAATCATAGCCTAAACAACTGCTTTAAAACTTTTACCAAGAGATTAAAACAACATGCAGGGTGTTTTCAAGTTTTCAAGTAATCTGAAATATTTTGTGGAATATTCGTCGATTAATTCTAAGAATAAGAACTCATAAAAATTCGTGCTAAATTTTGTCGTTATTGATATACAGGAGGCTAAAAGTATACAATAGACATTAAAAATTTATTTTAGGTCAAAACACTATTGTACGTTCATGAACTTGTAACTTAAAAGTTTTACATTTACCAGGTACCAAATGTTGCTTTTTAACATACATGGCCTTCCATGCTTAAGTTATTAGTTAAATATTACATAAATATTAGATTACATTAGCTTTTATTTTATTCACTCAACACCACCTCCAAATATAAAATATATCAATTCCTATTTCGCCCATCAACAATAAATTTTCAAGAATCCAACTTCCCACATATGTCTATTTTCCATTTTGCAGGTACCAAATGTTGTGAAAACATAAGGGGCTTTATATTAGAATCTCTAATTCACACTACTGTAAGACGTATGTATAGTTGGTTGCCTAACAATACCACATACATTAATTAATAAAACAATGTCCACCATGTTCTTAAAAATAAATTCAGGACAAATTAACAACTTAAAACAACAACATTGATGGTTGCTACTGTTACATTATTTTAATTTAAACTTCTTCAATTTTTAAATAGCGTTGGCTTCTGTCTTAATTGGACTAACACATAAAGTTACACTGACTGCTTTGTTCGGACTTCCGTCCTAACTTGTCAAGATTGTCATTTCAATCAGTTGCTTTCATCAGGTCCTCGTAGACACATCATCTCAGGACCAGCAACTTCACGTGGAGTCATACGTCGCCATGTTATTAAATCCACTATAGTCAGAATCCAGAAATCTAGGCAGTAAATTCTATTGTAGATCTTCCAATGACATACGAAAAATATCATAAGAAGTTACGACAAAGCTACTTGTATTAAATAAATATGTACCTATTTATAATTATGTTAATTTTAATATGATTATTGTTGACATTTGGGTTATTATATATATTAATATAATATACATGGGGTTTGGTAACGAATGGCCATAACTTAATCTTAGATTCCTGAGATTAAAATAGACCGATTTAAAGTAACTTACTTTAGTACGAAAGTTGATAATAACCAAAATAAAGGGGGTCAAAATTAAACTTTTATTTTTAAATATTTCGTGATAGGCATGGGATAACAACACGAAATTTGGTAAGCTGGAGTTTTTTGGGACGAGAAATCAAAATTCGTCACTAAAAATGATGAAGGACGCCACATACATCTTTCAGTGCTCGTTTAATACGTTCAATTTTTTTTTATCTCCCACTCGACATACTTTTAGAATCAAAACTTTTATTCTCTTAATATTTTTACTTAGAAAAGATATACTTCATCGCTGTAAAACCCATTGCTTTTTATTATTGTTTTATAAATTTGAATTAATTACAATAAATAATAATTTTAGTTTAGAATCTAATAGTTACACCTCCCTAAAACCGCGATAGTCGGTGAAAGTCGGCTACTCAGGTATTCAGTTGTTTTGCTATCGAAGTAAACAGTGGTGTGATGACGATGAGTAGAATACTATTTTGCTGACGTCACGTTGTCCAGCAACCGTCGATTCTATTCATCGTTGCTACGCAACGTGACGTCAGCAAAATAGTATTCTACTCATCGTGGCCCCACCGCAGGACATGACTCACATATCGATTAGATTATCTAAGCAGTGAACACTTATTTTACTGTTGTGAGTAATATGGAAAGTGAAAGCAGTAAAAGTAAACGACGTCCAAATTTTTCGATGGGAGAAAAAACTATTATATTCAATGTGTATTGTGGACTCCGTGAAAGGAATAAAAGTATGTCGGTCAACGATGTAGTTATCCTGTGTAGTGATTTGACTAAAGTTTCGACGAGAAGTGTATACAGAATTGTAAACAATTTTAAACAAAGTGAAGGCAAATTGAATGATGGACCTGTTGAAACCATTGAAACCAGAGGTAGAAAACGCATTCAGCTTGAAGATCATACCAAATATGCTATTCGGAGGAAATTCCATGCTTTCTTTTTTCGGAACGAAATCCCAACCTTAAAGAAAGTTGAAGTTGAAATAAATTTCGATAATTCAATACCCAAAATATCACGATGTGTTTTATTGCGAACATTAGAACAAATGAACATTAAATATATAAAAAGAAGCAGGAATAGTGTTCTTTTACAAAAAGATGAAATTGTTTTGTGGCGGAGAAATTACTTACAAAAAATCCGAGAGTATCGTTGTGAAGGACGAAAAGTATA
The DNA here is from genome assembly GCF_040954645.1 of Diabrotica undecimpunctata. Taxonomy (NCBI): domain Eukaryota; kingdom Metazoa; phylum Arthropoda; class Insecta; order Coleoptera; family Chrysomelidae; genus Diabrotica; species Diabrotica undecimpunctata. The sequence continues at coordinate 117,830,773 of NC_092807.1, read as the reverse complement.
CTATTTAGATGAAACTTGGCTAAATCAAGGTCATACTGTCTCAAAGGTGTGGCAAGATTTGGAAATTAAAAGTCATCGACAAGCCTTCATTGAAGAGCTTTCATTAGGATTAAAAACACCAGTGGGTAAAGGACGGAGGCTCATAAAAACAATAGGCAGCGATTCAGGTTTTTTGGACAACGGCTTGTTACTATTCGAATACAAGAAAACCAACGATTACCATGAGGAAATGGACGCTCAAAGATTCAAAGGTTGGTTTTAAAATATTCCACCAAGCCTTGAAGCAAATTCTGTCGTTGTTATGGACAATGCGTCATACCACAGTCGACGGTTGGAGCCATCACTAACGACTGCCTGGCAAAAAGGTGAAATGATCAACTGGCTCTCTCAAAAAAATATACCATTCAATGACAACATGTTGAAAGTACAATTAATAAACCTCGCGAGGATACATATACCCGTTTTCAAGAAATATGCAGTCGATGAAATGGCTCGTGCAAACAACATAATTGTACATCGCCTCCCTCCTTATCATTGTGAGCTAAACCCTATCAAGCTTATATGGGCTCAAATAAAAAACCAAGTGGCAAGGGAAAACTTGAGTTTTAAAATGGAGGTGAAGTGCTTGTTAGCTACTGCCATACAAAATGTCACACCTGAGTCTTGGAAAAATTGTATAAGACACACTATAAAAGAAGAAGAAAGAATGTGGGACTTAGACACAAGAGTGGACATTTCGGTTAAACCATTAATTATCAATGTAAATAATAGTGATCGCGATAGCTCTTCATCAGCCGACGAGTCGTCTTCATACGATGATTAATATTTTAACTTCCTGTGGAGGTCGAACCATTTTATTAAGATTACTTAATAATAATAATTAATAATTCTTTTAATTTTCCCTTGTCTCTTTAAATAAGAACTATGTCATCTAAATATGCTACTATTTGTGTTGAGGAGTAAGCTATAGTTTCTTTAATTCCACACGCCTTGACTGTTCCTTCTATGCTATGTTGAATAGTGTGGTTGACAGGGAATCGCCCTATAGCACTCCTGTTTTAATTGCAATTAAGTTAGTGCCACCTTCTTCTGTTGTTATTTCAGCTAGATATCCACATATAGTCATTTTTGTTAATCTAATTAGCTTTGCCGGTATATTTTGATTTTTCATTTCATTAAATAATTTTTTTCTTCCAATATAGTCAAATGCTTGTCTGTAGTCTACAAAGAGGATTTGGAGGTCTATGTCGTGTTTGTGTATTTCTAGATTGTTTCTGTTATTATGTGGATGACATCTGTATTGGATCTGCCTTCCCTGAGTGCTTGCTGCTAGTCCCCAATTTTTTTCTCTGTGAATAGGGTGAGTTTTAGTCTGATGAGGGCTGTTACAATTTTATAATGTTGTACTCTATGTGTTAAATTCGAATATATTGGTATTCTAATTATATTATTAGTTTGTAGATACTTGGAGAAAACGGTTGAGTGAAGGAAGACAGTGAAAACTGTGGAAATCCTTAGTAGTAGTAGTAGATACTTGTTATTAATTTTTCTCTTCCGTTTTTAATTAGATTGTTTGGAATTTCATTTTTTTCCTTCAGTTTTTTACGTTTCATTTTTTTATTGAGGTGAAAATATTTATGTTGGTATCCCTATTTCCTTATCTTTAATGTCTCTAATTCATTGCGCAATCGTTCTCTTCGGGACGTTCTTTGCATCTACAGATTGAACGAATTTAAAACGGAACATACGAAATCAATGTATTTCGGCTCAACTCCGCTCTAGGTGGTTGGCCAACAACAGGTTGTCAAATAATTATATTATAAAAATCCAATACTTCAGCGGGCTGCTGGATTCTGAACTCATTCAAGAACACGTCAAAACTTCACCCAAATAGGTTGCCTAGAATCACTGTGAAAACTAGACTACTCAAGCAGTTATTATGCTGTCAAACCACTTATCGCTTCCTTATAGTCCAAGAGATAGAGCCTAATTTTTGAACTGATCAGTAATATGACATTTCTCTATTGGAATATATTCATTGTAACTGGGTTAAGACTTTGCCTTACAGGCGGACGCCCCTCGTGGTACAGGGGGTGGCTATACAGGGATGAAGTTGTCATTTTTTTCGGAAAAATTAACGATCGATAATATGGCTGAAAATTTGCCCAGAGTAAGATCTTGGTATAACTAGACGAAATCCCGAAGGGCGGACGCGAGAGTGGATACATAAGGGGTGGCGGACAGGGGTGAAATTGCCATTTTTTGGGGAAAAATTAACGATAAGTAATATGTCCGCCATTTTCATGGCTCATTATTTAGCCCCTAAAAACTTTAAATCCAAAAGGGCGGACAGCTGGGTTGGTACAGAGAGCCATAAAACGGGGTCAAATGTACCAATTGCCTGCGCATTTTAGGTCTCGGTAACAATTTTCAAACTGATTTTATTATGATATTTTTATACCGATTGATTTGAAAATTTGTATGCTCACTTCTGTTAATATTCTGAGAAGCGTCAAGTAGAGTTTTCCTCAAAATTTTCCAAAAAAATTTCCGTAAATGAAAATTTTCGTAATTTTTTTAGGTAAAATCTAATTTGTAGAATCCTTTCGATTTTCTGTAAGTTATACCATGATTTTTTTCCAAAAATTTTCAAACGATTTTTCCGATAAGAAAAAAAAATTAGAAAAACTTTTCTAAAACATTTGATAAAACTCTACGTCATCGTCTGAATCTTTTATAGAATATTTTGTAGTTTTAAAATGATAATATAATAATGTTTTTTTTTCAAACTAAAGTCATATTTACTTTACAAATCACATGTTTTTCTTAAATATAAATATTTTACGAATTAATTTTTAATTGAATAAATGTTTGATATTTTATTAAATTAAAGTAATTTTATAATGTTAACTTTTAAATATTTTTGGTATAACAAATAATAATTTTACTTATTTTTTATTGCAATAAAAAGGTTTTTAAATTTATATTGCATAAATAATGGTTGTTCAGATATAAGAAAAATTTGATTTATTATTACATTAATAATCAAATACAAAATATATTATTTCTATTTATCAATAGGTAAAACTCAATTTGTAGAATTCCTTTAACATTTTACAAATAATTATTAATAAAAATCAATTTAATAGTGGAATTATCAATTTTTTAAGTTTTGAAATTTACTTTGTAGATATTTTCAATATTTTTTTTAACTTTCAAAATTGATTGAATTTTTTTTTCATTAGTTAATTATAATTTTACAAATTCTGTTTGGACATTAATTTTGCATCATTATTATTTTAAAATATTAAAATAATAATGATGCGCGTTCCATTTAGATCAGTAATTCTAGAAGCATGCGCTAAATGTAATAAGTATCAAGATGCTTTTATCCAACTTGGTGAAACTGACTTCGATTGTAATGAAGTTTTTGAAACCTTAGAAACTTTCATATGTCACTCATATGGAACAGGACTGACGAGAACAATTCCAAAAAGAAAAGTAAACGATGTCAGATTTTCACTATTTAACCGGCAGTATAAGTTGCATGATGTGAACGAGCCTTTTAAAAAAAACTAAAAAATTTCGATGCTTCAAGCTTACCACTATGTCAAGATGAATTACACCAACATCTACTGCGAGCTTATTATATTTCAAATATTTGGACAAATGTTCATAAAAAAGTACCAACAGAATTGATTGTTGAAGAACATGGTTGGGAGTTTGAAGATGAAACATATAAATTCAAATGCTTTAGTGGACCTCAGATGCCAGAATCAGTTCGAGAAGTAATGATTGAAAATGAAGCAGATAATGAATGTGATATTATTGAAAGTGAAAGTGACGAAGATGATGAATGTGATGACATCAATGAGAGTGAGAAAAATGACGAAATTTTTAAGTTTTTCTAAATTTTTTTTTCTTATCGGAAAAATCGTTTGAAAATTTTTGGAAAAAAATCATGGTATAACTGACAGAAAATCGAAAGAATTCTACAAATTAGATTTTACCTCAAAAAATTACGAAAATTTTCATTTACGGAAATTTTGAGGAAAACTCTACTTGACGCTTTTCAGAATAGTAACAGAAGTGAGCATACAAATTTTCAAATCAATCGGTATAAAAATATCATAATAAAATCAGTTTGAAAATTGTTACCGAGACCTAAAATGCGCAGGCAAGTGGTACATTTGACCCCGTTTTATGGCTCTCTGTACCAACCCAGCTGTCCGCTCTTTTGGATTTAGAGCTTTTAGGGGCTTAATAATGAGCCATGAAAATGGCGGACATATTACTTATCGTTAATTTTTTCCCAAAAAATTGCAACTTCATCCCTGTCCGCCACCCCTTATGTATCCACTCTCGCGTCCGCCCTTTGGGATTTCGTCTAGTTATACCAAGATCTTACTCTGGGCAAATTTTCAGCCATATTATCGATCGTTAATTTTTCCGAAAAAAATTACTTCATCCCTGTATAGCCACCTCCTGTACCCCGAGGGGCGTCCGCCTGTAAGGCAAAGTCTTAACCCAGTTACAATGAATATATTCCAGTAGAGAAATGTCATATTACTGATCAGTTCAAAATTTCGGCTCTATCTCTCCGACTATTAGGAAAGCTCCTCTTTCCTTTAAAGGAGACAGATAGTTGAACGATATTTTATACAATGTCTATCACCGAGTATGGAATTATTTTTGTCCAAGTTTTATATTGGTCCACTATTTCAAATGCAGTTCAAACAGACATATATTAAATTGTATGTTCCGTTTTAAATTCGTTCAATCTGTATATAGTTCTGCAAGGTGTGTTTTCCATGATCTATTGTCAATTTTAACCACTGATCTAAATATTCTTTGTTGAGCTTTTAGGTATCCAAATAGTTTAGCCCTGCCGTTACTATTCTCTCCTAGGCCCTTTAATAACTTTTCCATCCAAACCGTCTACCAAACTTATGGTTCTATGTATAAATTAAAAATAACAAGTTCTCTTAAAATCTGCAAAAATCGGTATTTCCGGTGAAACCGGTAGTAGAGTAGTAAAAAAATATAGTAGTAAATTGTATGTTCCGTTTTAAATTCGTTCAATCTGTATATAGTTCTGCAAGGTGTGTTTTCCATGATCTATTGTCAATTTTAACCACTGATCTAAATATTCTTTGTTGAGCTTTTAGGTATCCAAATAGTTTAGCCCTGCCGTTACTATTCTCTCCTAGGCCCTTTAATAACTTTTCCATCCAAACCGTCTACCAAACTTATGGTACTATGTATAAATTAAAAATAACAAGTTCTCTTAAAATCTGCAAAAATCGGTATTTCCGGTGAAACCGGTAGTAGAGTAGTAAAAAAATATAGTAGTAAATTGTATGTTCCGTTTTAAATTCGTTCAATCTGTATATAGTTCTGCAAGGTGTGTTTTCCATGATCTATTGTCAATTTGAACCACTGATCTAAATATTCTTTGTTGAGCTTTTAGGTATCCAAATAGTTTAGCCCTGCCGTTACTATTCTCTCCTAGGCCCTTTAATAACTTTTCCATCCAAACCGTCTACCAAACTTATGGTACTATGTATAAATTAAAAATAACAAGTTCTCTTAAAATCTGCAAAAATCGGTATTTCCGGTGAAACCGGTAGTAGAGTAGTAAAAAAATATGGTGGTAAAGATACATTATGTGTCATTGTACTTGCATGCAAAGTTTTATAAAAGGCGTCTTTTCTGTTTCAAAAAAATTGAGTTTGTTCCATACTTTAACCCAACCCTGTATGTTTAAAACTATTTTTTAAATCGTTCGTAGTAGGTGTGCGTCAGAAGTTTTATTAGTTTTTTTCTAGATCATTGTTTTTATTCTGCTTTTCAAAAAGTATTTTTTAAAAATCATTTCTTTATTCCTGACCAATATGTTTTCCCTCTATTTAAACCTATTTAGTAGAATTTAAATATACTGCTTTTTGTCGATTGGTCATTGACTCTGTTCTATATAAAATAATACGCTGACACCGCTCTATTTTTAGCTTTTGTTCCATCAATTTTATTTTATTTGATGACCTGCTAAAGCTTTCGTCAAAAAAATATATTGGGTTTTATCATCAAACAATGTTTATGACTCTGATTGTGGAGTACGTAAAATAATTTTTAGTATGAGTATTGGAATAGTAAAAAACGGATTTCTCGCATAAAAAAGGATTTTAAACTAATGCAGCTCCCATTATTACAGCTTATGTGCATTATGTTTGAATAATTAATATTTTATATCACTACACTTAACAGTACAACAAATAAAGGTTGTTTTTTTTTTAGAGTTATAGATCTTTGACATGGCATAAAACAAAGATGATTTTTTGAAATTGACATGAAATTGCCTTTATTCGAAAGATAATCGTTTGACATTATACTTTAAATGATGTCTGATTTATGATTTCTGACATATGACTGCAACGACTTGCTCTAAAATAGTCTAATCTGGAGGTCAAATTTTCAAAGACTTTTTCTAACATTTATGGCTGTATATCGGCAATATCACAGCGAATGTTGTCCTTCAAGTGGTCAATCGTTTCACGTTTATCAACGTAGGCTAGCGCCTTTACATACCTCCACAGGTATATGCCTAGCGTTGTTAAATCGCACGATCTTGGAGGCCGCCTCACGGGTCCGAAACGTGAAACTATGCGGTTACCAAACGTTTTCTTTAATAAATCAATTGTGGCATGAGCTGTGTGACATGTTGTGCCGTAATAATAAAACGACAGCTCCTGCACATTTTGGTTGTTCAAATAAGGAATAAAGACGTCAGTAATCATGGTTCTATAGCGGTCATCAATGACTGTAAAGTTCTGACCAGCATCGTTTTTGAAGAAGTACCAATGATCCACTAGCCCATAAAGCATACCAAACAGTCAGTTTTTCTAGATGTAATGGTTTCTCAATATACACTTGAAAATTATCTTCACTCCAAATACGGCACTTTTGTTTGTTGACAAGCTACTCAACCTAGCTTCGTCGCTAACATAATTCGCTTTTGAAAATCTGGATCAACTACAATCTTGTTTTGGGCCCGTTCATCGCATGTAAGCATTGCTAGATGATCGTGTATCTTCAATTGCTGCACGAGTTAGATTTCTGTAAGCACGCAAACCAAGATCTTTCCGCAAAATTTTCCATAAAGTGGATAGAGACATATCCAACTACTTTGCACGATGACGGAGCGACTGATTCGGGTCTTCATCTATGCTACGCTCTACAGCAGCAAAAACTTCTGTACGCACTATACGACGTCTCCGTGGATTCGTCTTATGATTTAGAATAAACGTGGTGCGAAAATGTTCTATGGTTAATCGAATTAATTGTTCTAGTAGACTATTATATTATTCATAAAATGGACGTAGTGCGCGATACGTATTTCGAACATATTTTTCATAATAAATGTGCACAATTTGAAAGCCTTGTTCAGGCGTCAAGTCTGTTCATGCTAAAATGCCAAACCAAACTTAACATAAATCACTTGACAGCTGTCAAAATGTCTGACAGTTAAAAAAGTGTTGCCAACTTACATTTCTATACATCTAAAAAACACCCGTTATATAGGGAGAATCTCTGCCAATGGGACTAATATTTATAAGAAAATCTAATAGTTTTAAAGCTCTTAACGTAAGAAAGCTTTGTTTCCGTGGTAATCGGTTAAAGTCTCCCCCTACAGAAGTACTTTCCTACTGTCCAAGCTCGTAGTAAGAACTCCGTATATGTTTTCTTTAAAAGATTGATTCGTTGTCATGGGTGTAGCCAAACTTTCTAAATCTGATTTGTGGCATGTCCCCCATGTTCATGCTAAAGAGTAGTATAGCTAGTAGAAGTCGTTGGATCTTGGATCGTTCAGTTGTTCAGATACTGTCGATTTGGATGGGTTAGGATGGATTTATATAGAACTATTCATAAGAACTTATATATATATATATATATATATATATATATATATATATATATATATATATATATATATATATATATATATATATCACAACTTCTCTTCAAAATATATCATATGCCACTATTATATCTATCAATGCTGTTGCAGTTTTAAGTTTATGAAGTTATACTTCTATACGCGCGTTCGACGTTGGAAATTTGTAAGGGAGTGAATCGGCAAAATCATTACATATGTAAGATATAGGTAAGAGAGAGACAGAAGATATATTTTCTCTCTCTTTCTCTCTCGAGAATAAAAATGTTTTTTTTGTAAATATATTTATTATTTATTAATATTATTATCATGATAAATTAAACATATGCGTAAGTAAGTTCTATATATTGTCATTTTTAAATAATACTTATGAATATTGCATTTTAATTTGTATTGTATTGTTATATTGAATTATGTTGCAGTGTATTGTATTGTATTTTTATATTAATAACAAAATAAACAATGAATTTTACTACAAAGTATGTGTAAAAAATTTTTTTTGCATTCAACTCCTTTCATACATATATGAAAATAAAAATATACATTTTCATCAAAATATTGATTCAATCATTCATTTACTATACTTTTATTACAGGTTGTTTATATACAGCAAACGATGCACCATATACCTATATACCTAATTCTGTTTCTCTTTCTGCTCTCTCTTACCTATAGCATTACATATGTAATGATTGTGCAGATTGACACATATAAATTTGTAACGGCGAACGCGTGTATAAAAGTATAACTTCTACTGGCAGTCCCACTGGACTGCCACACTCGTTTTTTTTTTTCTAAAACCCTCGCTCAACCATATAAAGTAATTGAACGAGATTGATCTGCGTAACTTTTCTTTAATTAGAAGCCTGCTTTTTCGACAAGTAATGCTTCAAGTAGTTTTGTACTGATGAGTCGTTGTAGTAACTCAAACGTCGCTGATAATAGGGGAATTGGAATGTAGTTTATAGGATTGTCATCATTTGGGTTGTAATATTTTATATGGCAATGACCTGTGATACTGATTTAGATGAGTCGTTTCAGTAACTCAAACTTTATATATATATATATATATATATATATATATATATATATATATATATATATATATATATATATATATATATATATATATATATATTTCTTTATTCAATGAGTTTGATCCTCATTTACAGTTCACTGTTACACTTGAGGACTCCAGCACAAATAGTATTCCCTTCTTAGACATGCGTGTCATCAGAAGGGGAGATAAAACCTTAACCACAAGTTGGTATAGGAAACCAATGGCCTCTAATAGGTTTCTCAACTACCACTCTTGTCATTCTTTTAAATATAAATTAAACCTAATTAAAGCTTTGAACTGCAGGCTAAATAGACTAAATGTATTCTGATTGAGAATTCCTATCCATCCTCCCTAATTAATAAATACCTTTTTTTACAAAGCTGTGGTTCCTCTTTAAATGACATATCCAATGGTGATCAACTTAGAATAATATCAAATAATTCCATTAATAACACTGTTCTGTGTGTCCCTATCCATCACCTTTCTCCGCCAAGCCCGTATACCCATATTTCTCATGTCTTAATCGATGTTATCAAGGAACCTTGTTCTAGGTTTTTCTCTTCTTCTCTGACCAATCGGTCTATCAAGGAAAGTTTTTCTAGTTGGGTCATTTTGTTTCATCCGCATTACATGTCCTATCCACCTCAGACGTCCTATCTTAATATGTTTTTCGATATCAGGTTCCTGGTATATTCTATAAAGTTCAAAGTTGTATCGTCTTCTCCACACTCCATTGTCATTAACTGATCCATAAATTCGCCTTAGTACTTGTCTTTCGAAACATTCTGACATATTTTCATTATTTTTTGTTAGAGTCCAGGTCTCTGAACCATATGTTAGAACTGGGCGTATTATTGTTTTGTAGAGTTTTATTTTTGTATTTCTCGATATAATTGTGGATTTAAGGAGGAGATTAAGCCCAAAATAGCAACTGTTGACCGTGCCAATTCTTCGGTTTATCTCTGCGGCAGTATCATTCCTAGTGTTAAGGACAGCTCTCAGGTATACAAATTCGTTCACTGATTCGATGAAGTGGTAGTAGGATTTGTAGTTGCGTGCTTATTTTCATATACTTCGTTTTGTTGGTGTTTTTCGTTTTCCCAACAATACTGATATCATCAGCATAGGCAGGATTTGAACTAATTTATTATATATTAAACCAGTGGTTGTGATTTTTGACATACATATTACTTTTTCTAAAGCCAGATTAAAACAAGAAAATTGGAATATTTTGGACATATTACACATGGAAAGAAATACACATTGTTCCAACTGATTATGCAGGGAAAGATCCAAGGAAAGAGAAGCATAGGGAGGCGTAGAATGATATGGCTGCGCAACCTGAGAGAGTGGTACGGATGTACATCAAATGAACTTTTCAGAGCAGCCGCCTCAAAAGTCCGAATAGCTATGATGATTGCCGACCTCCGCCGCGAAGATGGCACTTGAAGAAGAAGAAAGCCAGATTAAACAGTATACAGGAGAGAGGGTCTCCCTGACGCAGCACGTTATTTGTTTTAAAAGGTTCACACAGTTCCTCCTGAATTCATACTCTACATTTAACTTTTCCAAGAGTTAGTTTTATTAAATTTACCAACTGATTTGGTATTCCTAGGTATTTCATTGCTTTAAACATTTCCTTCTATTTAGTGAGTCGTAGGCTGCTTTGTAGTCTATAAATATGTGATGAGTATCAATGTGGATTCTACTATCTGTTCTGCATTTGGTGCCATACGATGACATAATACTGTGGAAAATATTTTATACGCTGCACTTAGAAGCGTAATTCCTTTGTTGTTAGAGCATTCAAAGATATATCCTTTTTTGTGTATGGTGCAAAGTATTCCAATATTCCGGTCATTGGGGAGGGATTTCTCCAGGTGATTTGTTTCTGGCCAGTTTTTTAAATGAATCTTTAACTTCAAGAATCGTTGGTGGTTCCTCTTCCCTCTCGTCTATTCCTCTTACCTCATCTCTTCCGTCTTCCAGGTTTTTTTCTCCATTACATCTTTCCTTGTTGTTAATAGGTCGCCATTCTGACTTATGTATTGTCTTGTGGTTGCCTTGGATTCTTTTCTGTTGATGTTAACTTTCTTATAGAATGCTCGGAATTCTTTCTCTTTGTTGAGGTTTTCTATATATTTAAGTTCCTCATTTAGGTGGTTTCGTTTTTATATTTTATGTATCCTCTTTTCTTTTCTTTGTCTGGTAATTCTCTACAGTTGTTCTAGTTCATCGGGTAAGCATCTTTTTGTAGACTTATTTTTTTTTTCCTTTGTTGCATTCTTTCATTCATCGTCAAACCAATGATTTCTTCGGGCATAAACTTCTATTCCTGTTTCTTCTTTCGCTGCTGCTACAATGTTTTCCTTTATTCTGGTCCAGTAGAAATCTATATCTGTCTGGCATTCTTCATTTACATTTTGATTTCTATGCCTGTCATTTTTTTGTATCCATTTTATTTTCTTTACTAATATTTGAAATTCTAGCCCTCAATGTTAAGATCACTAGGCAATGATCTGTGTCTATGTTTGCGCCTCTATAACTTCTGCAGTTTATTACGTCTGTTCCATGCCTTGAATCTATTAAGATGTGATCAATCTGACTCGTTGTTCTTCTATCACGAGAGGTTCAGGTCACCTTGTGTATGTTCTTGTGTTCAAAATATGTGCTAGCAACTGTCATATTTAGTGCTGCTGCTAAGTTTATCAGTTGTAATCTATTTTTACTACTGATAGGCTTTGCTTTCCTATCGTGTGCATGAAAACTTGCTCTCGTCCTATTCTTGCATTCATGTCACCTAAAAAAATCCTAATGTCATTTTTGGGACATATGCTGTAGGCTTGCTCTAGGTATTAGAAGAACTGTTCTTTTATTTCCTCTGGTTTGTCATTAGTTAAGGCATGTGAATTGATCAAACTGTAATTAAATAATTTTCCTTTTAAGCGCAAATAGCACATTCTTTGAGTCTAGGCTTTAAAGTCAATAATAAGGCCCTTTGTTTTTCTGTTTACAATAAATCTTACCCCATCTATTTGTTGGTTTTCATTGCAGCTGTAATATATATGGAATAGGTTCTCTTGTCAAGTGTGCCAGTTTCCGTCCACCGCATTTCCTACAGTGCTAAAACATCTACTTTGTACGTGTTCACTTTGTCTGGTAAAGATGTGAGTGCTCCAGTCCGGTACAGGGTTCGGGTATTCCATGTTCCTAATCTTAATTCCATTTTTCGTTTACAGAGTCGTCGTCGTGAGTTCCGTCCAGCTAATAGTTCCTGAGGTTTCGTAACATATGTTTTTTTACAGGAAGAGGTTGTCAGACTCTAGCCCAACCCCCAACTTGGAGGGCCAGGTTGGCTTGCCATACCTTAGTCTGTTTTGGTTCGCGGTTGGTATTTTTATTTCCCAACTACCCACAGGTCCTATGACCGGTTATAGCGTTCCCCTATCCACCACCTGGGGACGCCTCCGATCGGAGATAGACAACTCCCCACGGATCCATCTAATATATACTAAAATTTTAAAAACTTTCTCATTCAAGATCTTTCCACACTGAAAAGACCAACGCGAATGAAAAATCAAACCCTTTTGGTCTTCACACTACCTGGAGTGAACATTGGTTCACAGTGGTTCCAGTTCAGGTTTCCCCGAAAAACAGATCAACTCACTCTTTTCCTGCAGTAACCTTTGCTGTCGAGATTGACTGATTCATTTGTATTCTGGTAGCAGAGCAGAACCTATATACCAGGTTTGGCTTTTATAGTCAAAGAAAAAAGAAACTGTTGTGTCGGATGCAAGAAGCCGCTTAACCGATCAACATATTTATATATGAACGAGTTTTTCTTAATAGACTCCATGAGAAGTACTGGTCTATTTGTAACCTTGTAAACTATTTTTTTACTTTTTTACTTAAATTATTACTTCTAATTTATTTTTTTACTTTTACTTAGCGGTGGATGAAAAATTACCAGAAGAAAACAGAGCAGACACCACAATAGAAAACCAATGGAACACCATAAGCAGTATCATACTCAACACAGCCAAAGAAGTCCTAGGAACAAAGACACAACGGAGAGAAGAAACATGGTTCGACGAAGAATGCAAACAAGCTATACAGGAAAGAAATGAAGCACATAAGAATTACATACTCAGACGTACTAGAGAGAGAAAAACAGAACTTGAGAACAAAAGACGAAGAGCAGATAAACTGTGTAGGCAGAAAAAGAGAAAGTACGAAAACCAACGGATATTAAACATAGAGAGGGAGTTTAAGGAAAACGAAACACGTAGTTCATACCAATTTATCAAACATTTAAGACAGGGATACAAACCGAAGACTAGCCTCTGCAAAAATAAGAAGGGTGAAATCATTAGCGTAATGGACGAAATTAAGAGAACTTGGATGACATATTTTAAAGAATTACTAAACAAAGGGACACAACCACCATTACAACAACAGAGGCAGCAGCAGGCACGGCAGGAGGTACAAAAACAAGAACTGGGGGAAGATGGAGAAGAAAATGAATTAACTAGACCCCCAACGCTAGAGGAGGTTAAAACGGCAGTTCACATACAAAAAAGCCATAAAGCACCGGGAATAGATAAAATACCGGCAGAACTACTCAAGCAAGGAGGAAGGAATTTGACACAACAGATGTATCAGCTAATACGAGAGATATGAATTGAAGAAGAAATCCCCCAACAATGGAAGAAAAGTATAATCTGCCTTATGCATAAAAAAGGGGACAAACTGTTATGTAAGAATTATAGAGGCATCTCTTTACTTTGTTCGGGATACAAAATACTCACAAACATCATTAATCGAAGACTCCAACCTCTCACGGAAAAAATCATCGGAGAATATCAAGCAGGGTTTAGGCAAAATAGATCTACAATTGACTAACTACTTAAAGTTAAACAAATACTTGCCAAAGCATGGGAATATGACATGGACGTTAACAATCTCTTTGTAGATTTTAAACAAGCCTATGGTTTAATAAATAGAACAATTCTACCTAATATATTGGAAAAATTTGGCATACCATCAAAATTAATACGACTAGTGCAAATGACAATGAGAGAAACAGAAGCACAGGTATGTATTCAGGGACAGATCACTAATGCGTTTACGATAACGCAAGGACTGAAACAAGGCGACGGACTGGCCCATCGCTCTTTAATCTTGTTCTTGAATATGTAATTAGACGGTTGACAGTGAGCGGAGATAACATACTTGCAAACAAATCTACCCAATTAGCAGCATACGCAGATGATATAAACATAATGAGCAGAACAGTAAATGCAGCAAAAAAAACCTACGTTGAGTTGAAGCAGAGAGCAGAAGCAGTGCGGCTAGCAGTAAATAGAAATAAAACAAAACTACTCGTTAAAACAAGATCAAATAGACCGGCGCAACAACACTTTATTGACGATATAGAACATGTGAATAGATTCACATACCTAGGAATGGATCTGGTCGCAAGCAATGAAGAAGAACCGGAAATAAATAGAAGGCTTATGCTGGCAAATAAAGCCTATCTCGCGATGGGCCACATATTCAAATCACTAAACGTACACCGGAAAACAAAACTCCGGGTCTATAAAACAATAATCAGGCCCATAGTAAGTTATGGTTGTGACACATGGGTGGTGATACAGAAATCTGCCAATGCATTAGGTGTGTTTAAAAGAAAAATATTACGTAGGATAATGGGCCCAATAAGTGAAAACAACAACTGGCGAATTAGGTATAATAGAGAAATATACGAGCAATATAGCGAACCAACTCTATCACAATACACTAAACTGCAGAGATTACGGTGGGCAGGGCACGTGGTCCGCATGTATTAGAATAGAATCCCCAGAAAATTACTAAATGCAAGATGCAGAGAAAAAGTTCTGTTGAAAGACCTAAGAAGAGATGGGAAGACAAAGTCGATGAGGATGCCAGGAACTGTCTGGGAATGCGTTCATGGAAAAGAACAGTGATAAATCAAAATAATTGGAGAAGCCTGTTGAAGGAGGCCAAGGCCCGATTTGGGCTGTAGTGCCACTGGATGGATGGATGGAGAACTTTGTTCTTTTTTTATGTATTTTTTTGATTAAAGTAAAATTTTCATTCCTGATATATATTTTCTGTTTACATTGTGATTCGGAATTTTTTCCAGGTTGTAAAATTGACTAGTAAAAAGTTGCTGTTTATATATATTGATTGATTGGTACCTTGGTACCAATATATTCTTTCGATAATATCGATATAGGTAATATTGATATCGATTCAAATGGAGTATCGCAAATTAAAGAGCAATGTAAACGTAACGTTGTAACCTCTTAATAAAATTATATGTTTATTTCTATAGATGAAAAACCTCGTCTTTTACCTAGAACAGCTGTCAGAAT
Organism: Diabrotica undecimpunctata; assembly: GCF_040954645.1. Taxonomy (NCBI): domain Eukaryota; kingdom Metazoa; phylum Arthropoda; class Insecta; order Coleoptera; family Chrysomelidae; genus Diabrotica; species Diabrotica undecimpunctata. Next base: position 117,815,364 of record NC_092807.1, on the reverse strand, counting down.
AAATCTTTCTGCCTCATGCTGTCTTCTTTTGAGAAAAAAAAAGAACCACGTATATTAGTGACCTCTCCATGTTTAGTAAAGAAACCACTCATATACGTTATAGTTTTACTCCTTGTTTCAAGTGAAGTTTTTATTGCTGCTTTTATCTTCTACAATTTTTTTGAAGAAAAACAATAAAAGATAGGTAAGTTCAATATTTTATATACCTTTTAATTATATTTAATAATAAAACACCTTCGTTTGTAAGTGGTTATATTTATAAAAACCTCTTAAAAAGGTTGTGTTTACTATAGTTGTTTAGAAAACCTCGTAAATCGATTTACGAGGATTTCTGTCTATAATATGACACAGTGAATGCATGACATTTTACATGTCTTATAATGATTTACGAGCTTTTCTTTCTTGATTATTAAACCTATTTCAGTTTTTTATCTCTGAGAGGAATCCGAGGGAGGAGTAACTGCTAACGAGTTTACATCTGTTATTTCACATTTCATAACCTCTGAAATTGATAGATTCAAATAATGATAACGTGATTTTGTACAATATATATGCACGTACCAGAATAGAAACTGCATTCTATCCAATGCAATAAGCCTTATTTCACAAAAAAATGGATCGACTATAACTCAAAATTACTTAGGAAAGGGGCACACACAAATACAGTGTGATTGAATTCACAGTGTTATCGAAAGAAAATTAAGACATAGAGAAATATACTCTCCTGTTGGATATGTGGAAATATGTCATACAGCAAGACTCAACCTCGGTCCCTACATTGATCACTGCCTGGATCACCAGTTTTGTAAAATGTACAGTAAATTGAATTTTATACCCACGATCTGACCGGGAAATAAAAAAGGAGATCCCGTGGTAACTCATTTAAGGTACATTTAATATAAGCCTGAAGGTAGGGTGAAGTATAAATTAAACTTTTCAGATGATTTTTTGGATCTTCCGTGCAGCATTAAAAAGCCAGCAGCTGATGTTACATTGAAACTTCTGCACAAAACAAAAATTACTATTTAGTCAAGGAAATTCACTAATCTACAAGAGATTAAATTAGTCTTGCCAGGAGATATATATTTTTTATGATAGCGTTCCTCAATACATGCAAAACTCAACACTATTTGTAGCGGAAGCGTCTGCTCATGTATTTTAAAATAATGTATTGTTACGATAAAAATCCTGGCCTAAAAATAACCGTATTATATTATGACTAATGCTGTTCTGTTTTAGAATATACGAGACCTTTCGAATAGCTGGCATAAACTCCAAGTAATAAAAAAACTGGTTCCATTCGAATCTTCCGGAATTAGGCCTGTCCATTCGAGGCGAAACCAGGTCAATTGAGGTCAAAATCCATGGGATTCTAGAGCAGCTGTTTTCGTATAAATATGGAGGAACTTTTATTTTGAAAACAGTTAGTTAATTCGGACGACGCGCTCGCGATAAAATGTTACGTTCGCTTTTTAATAAATTATGTATGTTTAGTGAAAATAAATAAATATCAGTCATTGTGCTTTTTAATGAATTAAGATAAGAACAAGACATTATAAATTAAAGACTTAACAATTAATAAATTCACAACAAATGGTGTCAGAGTGAGATCGAACATAAATTAGACTTATAATAATAATACAAGTGAATATAAAATAAATTGTGAAAATGGCTACGATTTATGAGCTGACAGTGACTAATTTAAGAAGACATCTTGAAGACAGAGAATTATCTTCCACCGGAAAAAAGGCTGAGTTAGTCCAACGACTAAAGAACGCTTTGCTAGAAGAAGGACTAGACCCAGAGACTTATATATTTGAAGACAAACATGATGCTGTCATCTCGTCGATTTCGAAATTGGAGAACAAAGTATCCGGCGACATCGCTTCTTTAGAAAGCAAAGTTTCTAACGAGATTTCTTCTCTGGAAAGCAAAGTCTCTGCTAACATCTCTTCGGAAATCTCTAAAGTCACTTCTGAGATGTCTGCCCTGGACGATAGAATATCTTCGTTAAAAAACCAAGTTGCTGCCGATATGTTGGCCTTCGAAGAAAAGATATGGAAAGAGATGGAAAAGAAGATGGAGGAAACCGGGACAGCAGAGAGAGGAAACAATCCAATTACAGTGGAGATAAAAGAAGACGAGACGAAATGTAAGTTGGAGACACGGCCGAAATTTGAAGGAAGTGGAGGTTCTATTCATGTTAAAGTCCCAACTTTCGACGGAAAATCATCATGGAACAACTACATGAAACAGTTCGAATCAGCCGCAAGAGCAAATGGATGGTCTGAAAAAGAAAAGGCGGTAAACCTGACTATCGCTCTTCGAGGAGATGCCTTAGATGTGCTTCAGACCATAGCCGTAGAGGAGACCGATGATTTCGAACAACTGAAGAAGAGGTTAAATATGCGATATGGCCACGAACATTTGGAGCATGTATATCAGTCACAGCTTAAAAATCGTAGACAGAAGAAAGATGAAGCTCTTCAAGAATATGAGGTAGATATTGCCAGATTAGTACGATACGCTTATCCAACAGCTCCCGAAGACATGATGGAAAAATTGGCCGTTCAAACGTTTATTGATGGTCTTCGTGATCATGAAATGCAGAGAACACTGCGATTAGCTCGTCACAAGACGCTGGTTGATGTCCTATCCGCCGCCCTCGAATACGAGTCAGCTACGCAGGCCTCTGGCGGGTACAGTAAAGTTAGGACTGTAAAAGAGGAAGGAGACGAAGATAAACTTGACCAGCTCTTTAATTTGATGAAAAGCATGACATGCAAGAAAAAGAAGACCATAAAATCAAGAAACTCACCATCAGGAAAACCAGAACGAGTCAACCTTAGGGGGGCAGCTTCGACCCGGAACTCTTCCAAAGACCCTCTTATACTAATAGCTTCTTTGAAATGTCGTGAAGATAGTGTATATGTAGATGGAGACATAAATGGTAAAAAGCATACGTTGTTGGTGGATACCGGAGCGACCAGAACCATTATACGCCCGACAGTTATAAACAGCCGAAAGAAACTGTTACCAACGAGGTTGCGACTTCGGACCGCTACAGGTGAAAATGCTAACATTCATGGAGAAATCCAGGTACAATTGGGAATTGGAGCAGAAAAGTTCGTCCATACTGTTATAGTTGCTGACATCGAAGAGGATGTTATATTAGGAATGGACGTAATGAATATGCATGGATTCCAATTGGATTTTAAGAATAAGGTAATCAAAGTTGGCAACGAAGAGGTATTTCTCCATCCACATAATGACAACACTGTGCAAGCAGCCATTACAGAAGATACAGTCGTGCCTGCGAGAAGCGAAACGATCATAGTAGCGCGACTACAGGGAATTGTAGACGAAGGGACACCTGTTATGATGGAGCCTTGGAACCACGACGATGAGGTTGGCCGTGGAATCATAATTGGAAAGGAATTGGTGACTTCGGCCAAAGAAATTCCTGTGAGACTTATCAATGTCAACGACTACCCAGTGACCATCAAGAAAGAGACAAAGGTAGGAACTTGTGTACCTGTGACATCCATAATCCGTCAGGCGACAACATCTGATAATTCCAACGACAAATTCGACCAAATGGTTGCAGTTGCAGGACAGTCTCTAAATCAGATGGAGAAAAGGAAATTAAGGGAATTTCTTCGGCAGTATCGTGATATTTTCGTACCGATAGGAGGAAAGACGGGAAGAACTACCGTTGTTAAGCATAAAATTGATACTGGTAATGCTAAGCCAATTCGTCAAACAGCTCGACGATTACCACAGGCGAAGAGAGAGGAAGCTGAAACGATTGTTCAGGAAATGAAGAAAGACGGGGTGATAGAACCTTCTACGAGCCCATGGGTCTCTCCGGTGGTCCTGGTTAAGAAGAAAGACGGAACGACGAGGTTCTGTGTGGATTACCGTTTGCTGAACAACGTTACCAAGAAAGATAGTTATCCTCTGCCTCGGATCGATGACACATTGGACACATTGGCTGGAAGTAAATTGTTTTCTACTTTGGATTTGAAGTCTGGATACTGGCAGGTAGAAATGGACCCAGTAGATAAAGAAAAGACAGCCTTCACCACAGGATCTGGATTGTGGCAATTCAACGTTATGCCATTTGGACTCTGTAATGCTCCTGCGACATTTGAGAGGCTTATGGAAAATGTGTTGAGAGGGTTATCTTGGAAAACATGCCTGGTTTATTTGGATGACATAATCGTCTTGGGGGAGACATTCGAAGAACATCTGAAGAATCTAGAAAACGTTTTTAATCGACTTAAAGCTGCCCAATTGATGTTAAACCCCAAGAAGTGCCAGCTATTTCAAGGTAAAGTCAATTATCTGGGTCATATAGTCAGTAAAGAAGGAGTGGCCGTGGATAAGGGAAAAATCGATTCCATTAAGGAATGGCCAAAACCAACTGACAAACATCAAGTGAGAAGTTTTCTTGGACTATGTACTTACTACCGGAGGTTTATTAAGAAGTTTGCAGATATCGCTAAGCCATTAACGCGACTTACGGAGGAAGCAAGAGATTACCGCTGGGATACAGACTGCCAAAATGCCTTTGAGACCTTGAAAAAGCATTTAATAACAGCACCAATTTTAGGGTATCCACTGCCAGAAGGAGAGTTCATCTTAGATACAGATGCAAGTAATGTGGGAATTGGAGGAGTGCTGTCTCAGATTCAAGGAGGACAGGAACGAGTCCTCGGATATTTTAGTAAAGTTCTTTCAAAACCTGAGCGGAATTATTGCGTCACGAGAAGAGAACTTCTGGCAGTAGTGAAATCAGTAGAGCACTTCTATCAATACCTCTATGGAAGAAAGTTTCTAATCCGAACCGACCATGCCGCCCTTAAGTGGTTGATGCAGTTTAAGAATCCAGAGGGTCAGATAGCCAGGTGGATCGAACGACTCCAAGAATACGATTTTAAGATTGAGCACCGGGCCGGAGTTAGCCACAGAAACGCTGATTCTCTTTCCAGAAGGCCATGCTCAGCAGAGTGTTCCCACTGCAACAAAACGGAATCCAAGGAAGCAGCAGTGCTAAGAACGACGATTGTCAACGACGACTGGACGCCTACTAAGATAAGGGAAGAACAAGAGAGAGATCCAGTTATACAGAAAATCCGAAAATGGAAAGAGGAAAACCGTCGACCACCTTGGCAGGAAATATCAAACCTATGCTCAGTAGTTAAGACGTATTGGGCCCAGTGGGACTCATTTATCATCGAAGATGGCTTGCTTAAACGAGTCCTGGAAAATGATGACGGTTCAGAGAAGAGAAGACAGTTGGTGATCCCAAAGAGCAGAATAGCCGAAGTACTTCGTCAGTTACACGACAGTCCATCGGGAGGGCATTTTGGTGTAAGGAAAACCCTTCAGCGAATTCGGGAACGGTTTTATTGGATGAACAGTTCCGACGACGTAAAAGACTGGTGTAAGAAATGTACTATTTGTGCTACGAGTAACGGGCCTCACCGGAAAAGGAGAGCTCCTATGAGACAATATAATGTTGGAAGCCCGTTTGAAAGAATAGCTTTGGACATTGCAGGGCCATTTCCAGAAAGTGAAAATGGGGGCAAGTACATGTTGGTAGTAATGGATTACTTCACTAAGTGGGTCGAGATTTACGCACTTCCAGACCAGAAGGCCGCCACCGTTGCAGATAAGTTGATCCAAGAATATATCAGCCGATTTGGAGTGCCTTTGGAGATCCATAGTGACCAAGGCAGGAACTTCGAAAGTGATCTATTCCAAGGAATATGTGATAGACTAGGCATGAAGAAAACAAGAACTACCGCGTATCATCCGCAATCGGATGGTATGGTAGAACGAATGAATAGGACAGTTGGCAAGTATTTGACAAAGATGGTGTCCGATCATCAGCGAGACTGGGACCAATACCTTCCGTTCTTCACAATGGCCTACAGATCTGCTGTTAACGAATCAACAGGCCAGACACCAGCGAAAGTCCTATTCGGACGCGAAATGCGACTACCTTGTGATCTAGAGTTTGGGTGTCGACCTGGAGAAGATGTAGCAGGTGAAGATTATGTGATCGAATTACGAAGAAGAATGGACGATGTACATGAGTTGGTCCGTTCCCACATTCAGATCGCTAGCGACCGAATGAAGAAACGGTACGATACACAAGCCGAAAAGGGTTGCTTTAAGAAGAACGACAAAGTATGGCTGTATAATCCCAAGAAGCGAAAAGGTTGTTCTCCCAAATTGCAGCAGTTTTGGGAAGGTCCATACCTCATTATGGAGAAGATCAACGATGTCATCTACCGAATAAGCAAGATTCCGAAGGGAAAGCCGATGATAGTACACCATAACCGGCTGGCGTCTTTCGAAGGTGACCACGACGTAGATGAAGAAGTGGAAGTAAACCAAGTCCACGATGTGTCTGACCTCACGTTTGAGGAATTCATGGGTGCCTATGGAGGTACCGGTAAAGCGAGACATGGTGTTACCACTGAAGAAAAGCAAGATCTACTAGCGCTCCCCGATGACTACTCGCTGGCCCTCACCATCCCGGCCAGTATCAAAGACGCACCAGGGTTGGCATCCGTCTTTCGAAGGAAGTTTGGTCGAGTTGCAGAACTTCAATGCCAGGTGCCAGCTCCCGGTAAAACCTTGAAACTCCAAGATGCATCACGTTACCTTTTCTACCTGGTAACAAAAGACACTGCCCGTGACCAACCTACCTACCGAGATGTATGGGAAGCCTTACTTCAATTGAGAGAGCACGTACTAGAGTCCGACGTGCAAAAGTTAGCCATGCCAAAGTTGGAGTGCCGCCAATTAGATTGGAGGGTTATCCGAAATATGGTGGAGGAGATCTTCAAAGACACCGAAGTCCAGGTGTTAGTCTGTTGCAATCCGCATAGTTACTGGTGCGGAGAGAAAACCGTCCCTTGTCATTTTTATACAACTGGAAGTTGTAAAAGAGGGTCCAGTTGCCGATACCAGCATACAGTTCCGGTTCCAGTCCCGACAAGGTTCCAGGAGGAACCATCTTTTAAGAGGGGGGCAATGTTACGATAAAAATCCTGGCCTAAAAATAACCGTATTATATTATGACTAATGCTGTTCTGTTTTAGAATATACGAGACCTTTCGAATAGCTGGCATAAACTCCAAGTAATAAAAAAACTGGTTCCATTCGAATCTTCCGGAATTAGGCCTGTCCATTCGAGGCGAAACCAGGTCAATTGAGGTCAAAATCCATGGGATTCTAGAGCAGCTGTTTTCGTATAAATATGGAGGAACTTTTATTTTGAAAACAGTTAGTTAATTCGGACGACGCGCTCGCGATAAAATGTTACGTTCGCTTTTTAATAAATTATGTATGTTTAGTGAAAATAAATAAATATCAGTCATTGTGCTTTTTAATGAATTAAGATAAGAACAAGACATTATAAATTAAAGACTTAACAATTAATAAATTCACAACAGTATCTTAATATGAATAAATGTTTGCGCTGGCAAGGTACGGTTAAGTTGTACTGATATCGTACTCCTAGTTTTTAATAAAAACAAGTGGTTTTATTAAATAGTTTTTTAAAATTAAAGTGTTTATCTACTAGATACTACTACGTAAGTCATCTATACGTAATTATTATTTTATTATTGTGAAAAGAAAACGTCAAATAATAAATATACACTACCGTACAATCATTTTGTGAGGTTAGCTGCTATAAATAGCTTATAGTAGCATGCGATTGGTTTTTCATTTACCAGAGTCGGAGTAAGGCCTTCGCCACCGCAGCTTAAAATGACTTCACACAATGTAAACACACCTTCCGATCTAACCAGTCCAGTAAATCAACGTTCGAATATCACAAACAGTTATGCTTCAGCCGCTTCACATTCTTTTCCGAGTAAGAACCAAGCAATTGTATTTAGTTATATCGATAATGCTAAACTGCAGGATTATCTCATTCCTTTGGGTACAATCATCAACCCAAAAAATATTATTTTTTCATCTAGATTATCTCATAATAGAATCTGCATGTATTTGGCAAACAAAACCGTAGTAGATAACTTCATGACACAACATGGCTCTATAGAAGTACTCGGCGAAGTTGTATCAGCACGAAGACTTGTCTCTCCAGCAGAAAGACTAGTCTTGTCTGGAGTCTGCCCGTCAATTCCTCATCAAGTATTAGTTGAAGAATTACAGAATATCGGTTTAAAGCTTATTTCCCCAATAACATTTCTGAAAATTAGCTCGACTCTTCCCGAATATAGTCACATATTGAGCTTTCGGAGGCAAGTTTATATAAGCCCTATAACATCACCAATTCCAGATTCTATTCTAATAAATTTCGACCAAACACCTTACCGCATATTTTTGTCACAAGGTACACTCACCTGCTTTATTTGCAAAAATGCAGGACACATATCATCCCAATGCAAAACCAGTTCAATAACGGAATCAACTCATATTGAGTCAAACAATGAAGTACCAAATCAAACAGCTTCAACAAGTATACTACACAAGGTACCAAACACCCAGCAGTCATCAAGTTATCCATTATCAAATCCGAGCATATCACCTACACCTACAAATCTCCACGACAAAGAAACTACTAATACTCCTACTCATAGCAACACTTTTAATCAACCTCCTTCAGCGGCAATACCGTTTTCACAAACTTCGGAAGCAATATTTTCCAATTTATCAGCTCCTTTTCCATTAGATACAACTGCAGAAAATTCTAATAAAACTGATACATCACCACAATTTTTTGAAACAACGATTTCAACCAATCTTACAAATAAAACTACAAGCTCGACTTCTGTCACTACGAATGAGTTTGCTCCAGTACTTCCAAATGTAATAAAGCCACATCATCTAAGTGAAAACTCTAATAGCAATTGCGAAAACGCAAGTTCTTCCATAAAACGCAGTATTGGTGAGATCGACACGCCTCCTTCAGATTCAGCAATTTCATCAGAAAATCTGTTTGCAAACTCTCTAAACCAAAAAAACCACGCTCATCTAAAGTCCAATCTACACGCGAAACTCTTGAAAATTTCATTGATAATCATACCCCACCATTCGTTTTAAATTTCCACCAATTGTCCTTACTGATTGATAATGTCCAAGGCTCCCCCGACACTATTAGCGTCGTAAAAGAATTTACAACGATATCGCTGGTTTACTCCATCTTTTACAAAGCAGCTATCAATATGCAAATGATAGATCTACAAAAAGCAAGTTTACAAAACTTCAAAAGAAACTACACAACCACTTAGGGAAAGATATTTCTGACTTAGATAGTGACTCTTCTGTAGACAATCGTTCAGTATCATCTAACTCTCAGGTATGAGGTTCCCTCACACGTCGGAATAACAGGAAATGAAGAAGCTGACAGGATTGCACGAGAGGCAATTTTAATTGATTTGTCGGAGCCGATAGACAAGTGTGTTTCCAGTGACTTAAAAGCTTATTTTAAAAAGTGTTGTGTTTGTGGCGAAATGAGTGGTCTTAAACTAACTCCAATTTAAATAAAATCAAAAATAATGTGTCTCAGGGGTTTCCATCGTCGCGCAATAGACGAGAACAAATTGCGGTTGCGCGTTTACTTCTAGGACATACCAGATTAACGCACTCTTACCTTTTCACAAAGAAAAATCCGCCTATATGTGATCAGTGTAACGTCCGATTAACAGTCGAACACTTTTTTTTTAACAATTTGTAGTAAATATGACCAAGAAAGACAGCGCTACAAGATCCACTCGCTCTACCACAGGCTTTAGGTCAAAACTGTTCCTGTGACAATATAGTGAATTATCTTAGATCCATAAACATTTTGTATAATCTTTAGGTGTTTAACTTTGTTATTTATATTTTGTTCCGTCGCTAATAACCTTTTGGTGGATGCGACATATTTTTCTAATAAAAAAAAAATAAATGTTTGCGCTTCTATATTGTTTATTTCTATTTTCCTAAATCTTTCTTTCAAAGTGGGTAGACATTTATTGTTATAATTTTGATACTTATAATACACATATCACTATCAAATGAATAACTGATCCAATAATAATCAATACCTAATTATTATTTTTTTAACAATATATTTAGCAACAATTATTAATTTTCTTCTGTGATGACTTTAAAGAAAACCTTGAAGATAAAATAACAAGGGTAAGGAAACCACGTATATTGTGCAAAAGCAAGAAAGCCACGTAAATATTAATGGGCTAAAATAGATAACCATGTATTTCACTGGTTAAAAGAGATAATAAAAATTTACACATAAAATTTTAGTATGTTTATGCTAAATGTAATATTATTATTTTAGTATTTCAATAAATTTTATTAAGTATTCTATTTCAAAGGGTCTAATCAGTTTTTACTTTCTCCTGTAAAGTTTGGTTTTTGTGACATACGACGTTTTCTATTTAAGGCAACGATTAGCTCTTTTTTAAAAACTAATACAAAGTAAATAAATTGTACTGTTAAACTTTATATTTTCATTTGTTTATATAGTTTTTCCTCTGTATATAATATAATCTTTCGTGAATGAACCCTTTTCACCTCATAATACTGCACACAGCATTAAAGGATTTGCCATAACATATGGACTTAACTATACATATTAACTAAAATAATCGTCGAATATATCTTCAAAATGAGTGCTTATGAACAATACAGACGAAATCGCTTGGCTTTCATAAGAGAAGATTTCGTGTATTTTCTCAGTTATACGCTTTATTCAACTATCCAAATTAAAATACCCAACATGTATAATGATTTTCGAAATAAAGACTATTATAACGTTTTAAGGAGATAAAGTAAATAGTTTTATTTAATAAAAATTCGGAAAATATACGATATTTGACAGTAAGTAGTCTTCACACTTATTTTTCGAGTTTTGGTATACCATAGACAGCGACAACGTAGTCGACTTTCTCGATATTTCTCCCAATAAAATGATTTTAAAAATTTATACAATACAATAACTTTTTTACATTTCGTAGCTCGATTGTTTTAAATAGGTACTATGTTCCCCTTAGGTCTTTTTCTCGATCTTCTTCCTGATGGTATCCATCCTTAGTTTCTCTTAGTGAGTTTGCTTTTTGTTTCGTTATTATATGCTGATATGAGGTTGTAACCTCGGAAACCTTTTTTTGGGTGGTGCTCGAAAGGTCAGCAATGGAGACACTGCGAACGGCAGCCAGATGGTTGGTGGAGAGCTAGTCGTGGGTTCGAAACTAGCTTTTTGAACCGGGAATGGGTCCAACGGACGGAGAAAAGATACAGAAATTAACGAAAAGATAGATGGGTAAAATTACCAAGGATAAGATAAGATAAAAAAAGGGCACCACTTAACTTTTTGGGGTTCAAGGGGAAAGTTAAAAAACCTCAGAAACGAAAAAGAGATAAGGAAAGATATTTAGGTTGTGAGACCAAATCCAAGGAAAGATATCAATATTTAATTATTAAATAAATCTTGTCAACACACTACATAAACAAATAATAAATATATTAGGTGGACTCCGCTTACCTACTTACCTACAAAACTTAATCAGCCTGATCTTTCTTCTGGTCGAAGGTATAACAATAATTTAATGTAGTAAGCAAATATTCAGAGGTATTATTTTATCAGAAAACTTATTAGGAGTCGAGAAATAAAATTCATTTATAAAACTAAACGATATATTCAACAACCCAATTATATAGGCGGGTGTATATAAATAAGTAAAAAAAATGTACCATCAATTAATGAATGGTTGTATCCATGTAGAAATAAACAGTATTATGAATAAGAAATACCTCTATAGATACAGTATAATAAAAGCATGCACAATTTAAATTATCAGCGGATAGAGCCTGATATTAGTTAAGAAAAATTCAACTACAGCTGATTAAAGAATTCTCTCTTCGCTGTTTATGGGCTTATCTCGGGTACAATAAAATTAAAAAAATGAATGGCAAATAAGTTAGTTAAAGTTAAATTCAAAAGAATACAAGAGTAAGATAATAACAAAGAATAATAAAAAGGTTGCAAGAATTCTATATTATAAAATTAAACCAACCCGCACTTGATCTTAAATTAATTATCTGTCTCGCACTGTTGGTTAATGATTAAATGTTCTTACTGAGAATTAAGTGTTCGTAATAATTATTAGTGAGGAGTTCTTAATAGCTAATTGAAATTTCGTATTAAAATATTAAATGTTCTTTTAATTAAATTGCTAAATGGGTAAATAACCTTAACTGCAGGTGATGAAATGGTTGTCGCAGATTCGTCCAAAATTGTGTAATATGATTACATACCATAGTATTCGCCCAGATATTCGAAAGTAATATGATTATGATAACTTACCATAAATCTAGATGACTGCTGCACTAAACTGACTCTATTATACTTTTACTAGTATCAAGCACTGAATTTAATTAAAATATTGGTACTTTATAACCATATTTAATATAATATGGTATTAGATTAAGAAACTCAAATATTTAAGTGTATACACACTTAAAAAAAAATCAGAGAGAACGGTAAGAGAAGCAAGCGGCTTTACTCAAAGACCACCCTGCCAGAAGTGAAGTTCTTCCTCTCAAAATTCCACAAGCTCCCCAAAAAAAAGAGGTGGGATAACCCTCACTTAAAAATGACAAGCCAGCCTCTATGTATTTCTAGGAAGGTAAAATGGTTCTAACGGCATAGGAAGTAACGAGAAGAACGTGAGGAGATATGAAATCTTTTGGATTAGGTTCTTACAGAAAAATACTATAAAATACTTTTTATGACTTTGTTTACCAAAGTTCCAACAGAAACCGCCTGAAACCGAAAAAGAATTAATCTAAGCCCTGCCGTAAAGTATACTATTTTGGCGGCGTCTTTTGATAACTAGAACCTTCTGTACGTGAGAATTCTGTGGTTTGGAAAGTCGGTGGTTGCAATAAAATTGTCTAATGGTGAGCAACACCACCCACATAGCTATTTGCGAATACGGCCATAGGCGTCTCAGCAACAGGGGTAAAGGTGTTAAAAATTATTTAATATTTTAATTATAAAAAAAATGTTAGAAGGTTATCTTTGTGCTATATTGCCCTCACTATGTTATCACTTTTCATTCAGTTAATTAATGTCTAGTTAATCCAAGGCTTTGCTTGCTTTTCGTATATTCATAACCTTCTTGTTACCTTATATATAGGTCCCAATAGTTTCTTATTTTCTTTCAAAACTTTTTAGTTATTCTCAAATATGCCCATTCCATGGTAAACTATAAAAAGGAGAGGACATAAAATATAGTTATATGTATTATGTACTATATCTATATAAAAGACTACGACGACAAGTCACAATATTTGTCCGGTACAGTAACTACGCCACCTTGAAAAAAAATCTGAACTACCAACTGGCATTACAATCTACTGAGTCAATGATATTTTATTCTTAAAACGATATGTTTAGTTCTTCTTTTTATGTAGACATGACTGTCTGTTTTTCATTGTACCTTCAGTAAGTTGTCGTTCCATCGTTTTCGTGGTCTTCCTACTGGTCGTCTTACTATTGGGGAACCGTTTCTTACTGTCTTTACTACTCTATTTGTTGTCATTCGGCTCATAAGATTTTTCCATTTTTCTCTCTTATTTCTTACCCAGTTCTTGACGTTCTCCACCTTGCATCTACGTCGTGTATCTGTACTTCTAGCTCTGCTCCATAGTGTCTTACCATCAATTTTTCAAGTGATTTCATCTCATTTGTAAATTCTGCCTTTACTTTCCTTTCCGATATTTTTATTTCTCCTTATTGTTTCATTCAGGCATCCTGAGTCTCTGTTTGCTCTATTTACTGGGTCTTCCACTCAGTTTCGAGCTTTCCGTAGCTAGATAATGTGATGCGTAAATATTTAAACTACATCATTTGTTCCATTATCTGAGCTTCCAGCTCTAATTTACATCTTACTAAATTTGCCGTTGTAACCACGAATTTTGTCTTTTTTGAGAAAATTAACATGTTAAATCTTCTGGCGGTTATATTAAATAGGTGCAGCATACGTTGTAAATTGTCTTCACTTTAAGAGAGTAGTATGGCGTCGCCTGCATAGCAAATTATTTTTAAGTTGTTTTTCTCCCATTTGGTATCCTTTTTTAGTTTTTACTTTTGTTATTATTTCATCCATAATCAGGTTGAACAATAGGGGACTAAAGAAATCTCCCTGTCTTATCTCAGTGCCAGCCTCAATAGGGTCGGTTGGTTCTTATTCTACTTTTACTTTTATTATGTTGCTTTGTCCCTAGAGGTATCTCTCTTGCGTAAATTAAGTAGATAACTTCCTTTAATTTGACCCGGTCAAATGCCTCCTTAAGGTCCACGAGACACAGATATGTCGGTTTATTGTATTCTAATAATTTCTCTTGCACTTGCCTCATTATAAATATAGCGTCGGTGCATGATCTTCACGACCTAAAGTCTTGTTGTTCTTCTTCTGGTGTTATTGGTTGTTAATTTTAGTATAGTCTACCCATGCTTTCTTCTGAATGTGTTCCGTTTTTATTAGTTCGTTCATTTTTTTTCTTTGTCCTCTGATCATTTTCCATATTTCTTTGTGTTTTTTGAAGAAGCCGTGTTCTATCTATTTTGGGAAGCTCTGCTAGTGTTCCTTTTTTATTTGTCTAACTAAAATATTGGGATATAGGAAATAACCTACCTTAGCATTGTAACGGAGTTGGATTTCTGGTTAACATAGACTCAAACAAATCACTAAGGAACTTCATGGCATACTCAGATAGGACAGCACTACTAAAAGTCCAAGCCGATCCTGTTGACCTTAACATTATACAAATATATGCTCCAACCTTGGACAAGCCTAAGAATGAAGTAAAACAATTGTACAGAGAGATTAAGGAGTTAATAAAACTGATCAAGAAGAATCAGACACTTGTAATCTTGGGAGAATTCAATGCGAAGGTAGGGCGAGGACGTGTTAAAGATGTCGTCTGTGACTTTGGCTTAGGAGATCTAAACGAGAGAGGTGATATACTAATCCAATTCTGTCATGAAGAAAAATTAGTCATTGCGAATACCTGGTACAAACTGCCACCTCGGAGACTCTACAGCTAGAGACAACATCGTAAGAAATCAAATTGATTTTTTATTGATTAATATTGATTAATCACAGATACAGAAATGGATTGCAAGGAGTAAAAACGTACCATGGAACAGATATCGGATCTGATCACAATCCCGTAGTAGGAAAATTGAAAACTAAGCTTAAAAAAATTAAAAGTAAATCCATAAAGAAAATTGATATAAACAGGCTAAAACAACCTAATGTTAAACTAAAAGTCAAAGAAAAATTAAATAAGGCAATAGTGGATATCACGGCAAGATCTAAACAACCAGTCAGTATAGAAGACAAATGGAATTAAAAAAGCTATTGTAATCACGACCAAGTCTCTGATCGCTTCCCAAAAGTACGAGAAGAAGAATTGGATGATTGACGAAATATTATCAATGATGGACGACCGCAGATCATTTAAAAACAAAGACCGAATCAAACATCAGCAGATTAACCGACAAATACGAAAAGAGTGTTACAAAGCTAAAGAACAGTGGCTGCTAGACAGGTGTGCAGAAATGGAGGAATTGGAAGAAAAACATGACCACTTTAACATACATAAACTCGTTAAAGAAGTGACAGGTCATACAAAACCTTGCAGTTTTAACAGTATTGTGAAGGACAATAAATTAATTACTGATACTGATAAGGATCTACTTCAACATTGGAGAAACTACACACAGCAACTATACTCAGACAACACTAGAAAAAACTCTGAAAGTGAATATAAAAGTGAACAATCTCCCAAAATATTGAAGTCAGAATTTGTAAGGCCAATCAAACAGAGCAAATGGAAAAAAGCACCAGGTCCAGACGACATGTACATAACTAACTAATTCTAACAATGTTGAGTAAAGACAATATAGACGCCGTGGTAGATCTTTTTAATGACATTTATGGGTCCGGTCAAATACCACAGGATTGGCTTCAATCAACCTTTATACCAATCCCAAAAAAGCCAAACGCTAACAGTTGCGTCCCATTCCGAATAATCAGCTTATTCAGCCAGGTCCTAAAACTATTCTTAAAGATAATAATTCACACAAGAATATACAACAGATGTGAAAGAGACATTAGCCCCAAACAGTTCGGTTTCATCGTTTTTAATCTTTACTCTGAAACAATTTTCTATAGAGCCTTGTGTGACACTGAAGATGAAATTAAAATCACCGGACAAACTATTAGTAATTTTTGCTATGCTGATGATACAGTCATAATAGCTAATAGCCAAGAAGCGCTACAACGACTAATAAATAGAATAAACACTGAGGGAGAACGACTGGGCTTAAAGATTAATATAGACAAGACAAAGGTAATGGTGGTTAGTAGAATATGAAATATGCAATTAAATATAAGAGTAAACAATAAAAACATCCTAAGGTCCCCTCAAGTATCTCGGTAGTTGGATAAGTGAAGATCTAGATCCCGACATCGAGATACGTAGCAGGATTGAACAAGCCAAAACAGCATTTACTAATACGAGAACCTTGCTAAGCAACAGCAGCCTTAACTTAACGCTTCGATATCGCTTTGTAGAATATTACATTTACTTTATACTGCAATATGGTGTAGAAACCTGTACCATAAAGGCCAATGTGATGAACCGATTGGAGGCCTTTGAAATGTGGGTATTTAGAAGACTACTTTAAATTCCCTGGACAGATCATACAACAAATGTCGAAGTATTAAATCGGATGGGCAGAGAACGAGAATTGCTGCCAATAATAAAAAGAAGAAAAACTTCTTATCTGGGTCATATATTTCGAAATTCCAAGTACCAGTTCTTAAAGCTTATTATGGAAGGGAAGATAGAAGGAAAACGGGGCATCGAAAGAAAGAAATACTCATGGCTTAAAAACATAGGGGATTGGACAAACATCGATGCCCATGCACTCTTTAGAGCCACACAAGACCGAGATGCCAATGCCAGAATTATCGCCAACATCCACTAATTCGATAGGGCACCATAAGAAGAAGAACTAAAATATTCGTTTCATTTCTGATTCGTTTATAGTGGTTATATGCCTGTTGTGTTTGTTGTTTTGTGTATTGTAAAAAGGCTATCTCCTTTTCTTCACATTTTGTCTTCACTTCCTCTCTAAACGATGGTGTTTTCTTTTTTGATATGTTTGTGTTTGTTACTTTCCTCTCTCCAAGTGATTCTTTTGCTACGTTAATTATGTTTATTTTGAGTTTTTGCCAGCTTTCCCCATGTGTTATAGTTTTCTAGTATTTCATTCCCAGCGATTTTCTCTGATATTTTTTTTGTATAAGTATTCCGTGGATTCCGTATTTAGTCCTTCGATTTTGTTTTTTGTTTGTGTTGGTGCCGCTCTCTTGGGTATAAAGTATTCTTATAAAAGTATTCTAAAGTATTCTTATTTTACGTAATACTAAGCTAGTTTGTAGCCTAGTATTATGTAAAAGTACTAGATTAGTACTATATTTTATATAGTACAAATAATATTAATTACATATTATAGACAACTAGACTAATAAGTTTATGTTGGGGATAGTTTTTAACAACGTTCTTGAGTTCAATAAAAATTACTTTGTACTATTAAAATTTCGCATTACAATAATTATAATATTTATTTGACTTTCTCACATACAGTTTAGAAGTAGGCAAATATACAACTAGACTAGAAATATAAAAATGTTACAGCTCGTAAAATTATCTATAGAATATTAAAGTGTCTAGACAGAAATCAGTTAGCGTTCGAGGGCTGATATTCTTAAATACGAAACATAGGCGTAGTTAGGCCAATATGTATAACTGCTCCACTCTTGGAATCAGGCACTTTTCATGTGGTGAAAATGATTTGCACTGTATATTAAGTAGGACTTCTCCGGCTTCATCCAGTTCATTACCGTCAATGGGAATATCTGCTTTCTTCCTTCATTCCCCTTTAACTAAGTAAATTTTTCTAGTGGAACCCCTTTGATGTGAATTTAGGATATCTCTTTTTCTTTATGTACAAGTGAAATTCCTATATTTGAAAGTACAGAGGTTGACTTTTGGAGATGAAATGGTTGTTGCTAAATGTTTGAATGATAAAAATTGTCTATGTCTACTAATAATTATAAAATAACGCTTTTAATAAATTATTTTTAATTAACCTAAAATATTTCTAGTTAGACAACAAAAGCTTTAAAATTAAATATAAACTTATTAGGATTGGTACGAATGGATTGTAAACCAAACAAAAAATATATCTTGATTACTTTTGATTACGGATATAGTTTTTTTAAAGTTGTCTACAGTTTCTGTGGGTAAAGAAATTTGTTAATTGAGCTTATTCACTACTTTGTTTTGATTATTTTTGAATTTGCTTAAAGTCGGTTCGCTATATTTACGCGGGTTTCGGATTAACAAAATTATGCTAATGACTCATTGATAATCAGTTGAAGTAAACTACTTCCCAGAAAATTAGGTAAAAACTGCATTAATGGTCATATTTTAAAATACATTAAAATAACATTAGGGTAGGTATAAATTTGTTACAATATTGCAGTTGAATTGATTCTTTGCCAGTGTTGACATTGTATGTTTGGTGGAAATATTTAAAAATGCCTAGACGTGTGTTAGATGTAGATTGTCTAATTTGTAGTGTACATAAGTATTTTATGGATGAAAAAGAAAATGGCGGTCCTTTAAAATCGGTAATGTCTGTTCAACAACGCGTATGTGATGCTCTAGGAATTAGTGAAACCAAACTAAGAGGAGTATTACAAAATCGCAATAATGAACGGCCGAAAGAAGATCACCGAAAAACTCGCCTATCATTGAAAACGAAAGATATTCCAGATGGAAAAAAATTTTAAATTCGTGATACCATTTATCGAATGCGAGCCAACAAGGAACATGTGACCTTAAATACAATTCTCTCGGAATTAAAGGATAGAAAATTTGACGAAATTAACTTTCTACGAAAATATTCTAAATTAAAAGAAGAAAGGGCAAATTTTATATTCAAAGTCGAATATTTCATTTGCATAATATGATCATCTGCAATCTACAATGTCAATGAACTTTTGTTTAACCGGAATTTTGAGAAATTGAAATTTTTCTATTTACAAGACAACGGATCAAGCTTTTGCTTAAAAATTATTTTGATATCAGATTTATATTATGTAATTGTTATTCTTGAATATGGAGTGGTTGATTCGAAGTTAACAAAATCTAATTTGGCATCAAGATATTTGATATTATGTAGACCAAGGTGGCCGTCAAAACTACTGTGAAAATCAAAAAAAATTTGATTGCCATTTTTTGCCATTATTTGCCATAAAACTCATTCTTTGTAGTTTGAAATACTATAGAGACAATAAAAAGTTTATAGTAAATAATATTTTTGTAAAAATGATCAACAATTTCGGGGTTTAAAAATGATTTGGCGGGATTGGTCTAGACCAGGAATTTTAAAGGAGGGTCATGGATTTAAATGTATAGAAGTTCTCTTTTATTGGTTAAAAAATTTAGCTCCACAAAGTCTTGTGGTCTAGATTGGGGCTTTCCTGAAAATTTGAAAAGAAATTATCGTTGACAAATTCAGGCTGGTGGTGAGAATTAACATTTATCTCTCTTAGCATGTCTTGTTCGTTTGATCCAATGGACTCTCCGTATTTAATCATTTTTCTACCATAAAGTTTTGATTTTGATAATTGGGATTTTGAAAATTACGTCTAAATTGCAACGTCGTATTTTCCGTGCTTGTGCACATAAGAGTAGGCCTATATTGATTAACGTTGTGATTTCTAAAATTTTGATAATTATTTCTATACTGTGGAGTATTATTCCTAGTAGTGGTACTTATAGGAGTGGAACTATTCGGAAAGAAAATTGGATTGAGTTTCCAAACATTTGGATTTGTGATCCTCTTGAAGATTGAGGTTGATTTTGAAAATTATGTTATATTGAAAACTTGGTTGTGATTGTGGACGATAATTATAATTTGGACTTTTGAATTACTTTAAATTATTATTAGCACAAAAATTTTGAACTTTTTGGTAATAATTGATATTTTTTCGTCTTTAATAAACTTTAAGGCTTGTTCAAGCGATTAGGGTCGCTTTGGGCTTATTCTTGGACCTAATGGTTCTCTTAAACCAGCTAAAAATGTTTTTAAGGTTTGTTTAGTAAAAAAGTCTCTTTTATACACTTTTTCTTCGGCAACATGATGTAAATTAATATAATTACATATTTAATTTAATAAATCGATCACTTTTTCATAAAATTGATAAGGTGATTGGTTTGGCATTTGTCTAATATTGACTAAATTTTAATTGTGACAGTTTTCGTCTCTCTAGTCAGCGAATTTTAATAATAATGCATTTTTTATACCATCCCAGTCGATGGCACTTCTTCTTAACATGCCATACACCAAAGTGCGTAGGCGACTATCTCATTACTAGAATTCTGTTCTTAGCGGCGTGACACAGCTCGCCTGTATTGTGTATTCCTGTCTATTCTTTAATATTCCTTAACCAGGATAGTTGTTTGCGGCCGGCTCCTCTCCTACCTTCGATCTTCCCTGGCACTACTTATTACAATAACTTCTGCTCTACCTTCTAATTTATCTAATATACCGTTTAATAATTTTGAAGGTATTTTGAAACCTAGCAACATTGCTTTAATTAATATAATAGTTTAGAATTGATTCTATATAAATAATAAATCTAATATATAACTTATCGATATTTCCATCAAATCTAGGAATTATAGCGAAGTTTGCGATTTCTAATCTTGGTGCAATGCACGAAGAATTTGGTGGAGTCATTTTTTTTATTTATAAAATTTAAAGCAATAACTAAAATATAATATAATAATATAAAATACTTTTTTTTTATTTAAACACAAAACCACATCAACCACGCAGGGTTATTAGTGGATATAACAAATACATGAAATATTACATTAAATAAAATTGAATAACTTGATGTCTTTTAAATAGCTTAACACTGTCGAAATTTTTTTGGTGAGAACTGTCTTGAGATCGTCATCTGTGAATCCGTGGGATCTTCTTTTTTCCTCGAATTGAGGACAATCAAGCAGGATGTGTTTCACAGTCAGTGGGTTAGAGCATGAAGATAGTTTAGATACTACTGTTTTTTGGAAAACATTGATAATTTCGAATTTAAGATTTATATTAACTTGTTTAAAATGAGTTTCTTGAAGACATAAAATTTTTGGGCATAATTCATTTATTAATAGTTTTAACTGTTCCAAATGGGTATAAAACTCATTAAGATTCCACTGTAAAATAAAGGAATTTTACATATTAGAATTCTGCCTGAGATTATTGTTCATCTGTTTCTTCTGTGGAAAAGATATTATTGGGCTTTAGTTTCTTTTTTAATTTAGTTATATTATTTTTTAATCTTGAATTGTGGGTATAAACGTCAACAAAATTAAGGATCTCAATTAGCTCGGTAGTTTCATTGGAGTAATCTTTTGAAAATATTTCAGGGTGTTTGGCATATATTGTATTTTCTAGAAAGTCACATATTTCATTATAATTTATGATAAGCGGTGGTGATCTGTTTTCTATTTTGTCTTTAATTGACTCTAGTGAAAGTAAAAGTTCTTCGCGGGAATTTCTGGTTGACTTTTTTGACTTTTTTTTTTGGTTTGCTCACTACAGGAGAAGTAAATATCTGTGAATCGGTCTGTGGGGTATTTTCGTTAGTGTCTGGAGAAGATGAGATGAACCTTTTTAGTTGATTAGGGATGTTTGTATTAATTGGATTTGGTGTTATTTCTACTGGAGTAGGATTTCTGATGTTGTTTGAGGTTGATGATGTTGGAGTTTTTAAGGAAGATGTTTTACTTTTATTACTTATGGATTCTGTCAGGTTATTGTAAGTTTCCATAATTTGTTCTGTTTGGTTGTTAAAGGAATTTATTGTAATTAATGTATTTTGAAAAGTTTCTGGGTGTGCACTAGCAGTAAATGAATTAGCTTTGTCAGAACTTTGTAGTTCTGTTTGGATATTAGATATATTTACTGTAGGTAATATGTTTTAAGAAGTTTCTGAGTATACATTAGAAGTAGTGGGGTTTGCTTGGTTAGAGCATTCAGCTTCCTGATGACCAATAGTCTTGCATTTTGTACAAGTTAAATCCTTCTATAGAAAGGTATAAACAATAATTGGTATTATTATAAGAGATAATGAAAGAATCAGGAATAGATATATTGTCTAAAGGTGTAATAAATATTTGCCTTCTAAAACTCAAGACATGATTGTATTCGCTTTCAGGCATACCTACTCTTAGAAAAGTCATTTTTGAGACGGAGTTTATACCTATCTGATGTAGTTCTTGTTCAATTAACGAGTTTGGAACAGTAGGACAAGCATTTGATATGACTAGTCTTTGAGCTGGAGAGATAAGTCTTTTTATTTCTACTTGAGTTTCTTTTATATTAACATATTTGTGGGAATGTAGTAGTGAATCAACTGCATTTTTAGATGATAGATATAGACATATTCTATTGTTGGCAATTCTGGAAGCGAAAGATACGTTACGGGGACCAACAAGTGAACCAACGGCGATGATAGTCATGAACTTTAGTTCCTTTAATACTGGAAAATATTATAGCTTGTTCTTTTGTTGGATCTTTAAATGTGTTTACATTGGAATATGAGACGTGAGATGAAGTGTGAGTAGTATTCATAGTTTTATTCGAAGTCATGGCTGATTAATTATAAGTCCGGTCCTATCACCGGTTCGAAAACCGGTGTGGATTTTAACCCAAAACTGGATTTGTTTCTATTTCTTCGAAACGTTATAGGTTATAATAATATTAATATAAATAGGTACTATGAAGTGATTTTTGGTACTTACGTAACGTTTACTCGGTTGACTTGAAGGTAGCACTATAAAGATTTTCTCCAATAAGTTTACTACCTTTTTACTGCCGAAGTTCACACACTACTTAGTTTTTAACCAGTTTTACTAAATGAAACTGTGAAAAATACTTTAATATTAATTAATATTGAGTAGTGTTCAAAGAGTTCTAACTTAATATGTATGAATGTATATAAAATACTTATTATAGCTAAAAATTAATAATTAGGCAAGGAGAAGTTTCATTATGAATAAAAATCGCTTATTTCCCTATCGATACTGAATGTCCTTATGGAATCCAAGATCGCTGACAGAAACAAAAGATTAAGAACGTTCGTTTTTTCATTAAAGAGTTAAAACTCACGAATGTATTAATATCTACAAAAAATCCACTAAAATGTGCCACTAAAGGGTTTTTGCCGTTAGGGACAGGTTTTAAAAACGATTTAGTTCAATAAAAATTACTATATATAAAGCTTTATGTTAGTTTAGATTTAAACACTTAGCGTCATCTGAGAAAGAAATCTGAATTACCCACTGACATGAATAATCTTATCTGACAGATAAAATATAAAATATTTATTTGCCAAATAAAGTACCAAAGAAGATGGTATCTGGAAAATAAATTGTGTTTATTCTAGTCTGTTATATTGTAGGTTATTGTTAGATCAAAAATTTAACCTATATATTGATGATTATTGTGGATGAGAGACATGGATCCGGTATAAGAAGATTAGATAAAATCGAAGAGTTTGATCTTTAACGTTTATAAACTTAATGCAAGAACTATTTGATGCAGAATCGACCATTTCAATTTTTGTAATGATAAAGACTTTTAAAGAGGTTAAGTAAACCGACAGTAATCTCTATTCTAAGAATATATTGTAAATAGTTGTTAATAAGAGATTATAAAAGTAGGTATTTTACCTCTTTTTTTACATAATTTAATTTATTCCTGCCACCACACATTGTATATCCAAAAGAGACAAAACATTAATTATAAATAGTGTGATTTCTTTGACAATTAATTAAATATTGGTGTGTTTCAAAATAAATTTTACGTTTATTTTACAGATAAGTAACAGCAACATAATTTGACATAAAACTAAAGAAACATTTTATTCTATGAATAAATGTCTATTCACCAGATAAATATGTGTTAATGGGGCACCTTGCACCAATAAATATGGGGCAATATTTGTCTGGATGTGGAAAGACCGACCCTTTTATACAAGAAGGATATTATTTTAAAAATTTAATTTCGAACTCTTTTGTAAGTTTGTTGATTTTGTTTACGTCCTAGCTTTAAATAGGAGGAAATAAGAAAAAATTTGAGTGGAGTGACTGTAGATGGCGATTTCCTTAATCTATTTATGTTTTTTTTAACAGGTCGGTTTGAATTAATGATATGCTTAAACATCTGTAGTAACTTAAATATTTTACTATCCTCCATTATACGACCAGATGTAGCATGCTTTACTATGATTATTCAAAATTGCTTGTATATTACTAAACATACTGTTATCAAAAGGTTAAAATTCAATTATTAATTATTTTTTCTCTTTTATTAGACTTCCAAGGATGGCAACACAACTACGAGCACCTTAGCCTTCGTACCCAAAAAAGAAGACGATGGGAAGTACCTCGCATGTAAAGCAGAAAATAAAATGATTTCGTCAGTAGTACTAGAGGATGGCTGGAAATTGGAGATTCACTGTAAGTAATTCTAAAAAAATAAGTTTTAAAATTCAACTTGTCTTTAAATATAGAATGATATTTCTATTTTTTTTTAATGTTGTAGTGCGTGACATAATCAGAGAGTGTATACATTGATATAAACTTAGACGCATTATTTTATGCTATCTAATACATCTCGTTATTCTAATGTCGTGTTTTTAAAACTTTGACTTTTCCTGGGGTCTTATACTCTTGGCCTTATATCCTTATCTCTCCTTAACTCTTATACTCAGTGCGTTCTTTTCCCGATTTTTTTTTTGTATAATATGAGACGAAGAAGGTTGTTTCCCTTTTAATAAAATAAAAGTTCAACCTTAAAAAAAAGTTAAAAGAAAGAGTTATTGCTATTAATATTAAAAAAAAGAAAGTATAAAAAAGGTCGACAGTGACGACACTAGATTTGATGGTAAAAGAAAGAAAAAAGATAAACCAGAAGAAATATTTGGCAGCAGTTAAAAATTACACCGATTACCAGATGAGATAAAAACAAAACCAAATGAAACAACTAACCAGAATGAAATGATGGAATTAATAAGACAACTAGTCTTCTTCTTGTAGTTCCTTCTCCTATCGGAGGTTGACTATCATCACAGCTATCCGTACCTTATTAGCGGCTGCTCTAAAAAGATCTACTGAGCTGCAACTATACCACTCTCTTAGGTTTCTCAGCCAGGAAATTCTTCGTCTTCCTATGAATCTTTTACCCCTTGATTTTACCTTGCATTATGAGCCTTAATATCTCATATTTCGCACCTCTGGTAATGTGGCCTAAATATTCCAGCTTTCTTGTTTTGATGTGATTTATGACCTCGCAATCCTCGCAAGACAACCACTAGATGATACCAAAAGTGAAAAAACAGGGAGCTTAAGGATCTAAAAACTATTATGGCACATAAGAAGAACATGTTATTACAAAAAAAAAACGAAAATCTACAAAAGGAAATGGCAATCATAAAACAAAAAATGGAGGAAATGGAATTAACTATTGAAGTATGTCAGAAAAAAAAGAGGAAAAATAATTTTAGTGAGAGACTTACGAATAGATACATCAGATAAAGAGTAACTTAAAATCGAAATAGAAATCTTTATAAATAAATATTTAAGAATTATAACAAAAATAAACAGAACAAAAAATATAATACGATGTGGGTCATGAAATTTAATAAATTTGAAGAAAGTATTGAAGGCCAGCTGTAAATAATCAAGATGTAAACCACACGGAGTATACATAGAATATGACCTGACACTAAAACAGATCGAAATACCTAAAAAAAAACTTATGAACAGAGCCGTAAACGTAAGAGCAAATAAGAAAAAACAAAAATAGGTGATATATTTATAATTATAGAAGACATAAGATGTAATTGGAACTAAAAACACACCATGATAGAAAAATCTAGAAAAATACAGGGCAGGCTAGTTAAAAAAACTAGTGGAACAAAATAGGTACGTCGACCGAACGGAAAATGAGAAAAACACAGAATAAGTCCATGAGTGTATATAAAGATAATAACATAGACCGAAAGAAGCCACATTTAAATCAATATAAAAATTAATTTTTCATAATGAGAAGCAAGGAAAGAAAAACGTTCTAAAAATGGCTAGATTGAATGTAAGGGGCATAAATGAAAAACAAATGCAACTGGGAAAAGAAATAGAAAGCAAAAAAATTGAAGAAAACCACGACATTGGCAAATGGAAACTTAATGATATATATTGGAGTAGAAGAAATAAGAAATAAGAAAAATAAGAAAGTTACAATATCTGGGACACGTAATGAGGGGACAGCGATATGAACTGCTAAGGCTGATAATATAGGGAATGATAAGAGAAGAAGGAGAGTGTCATGGTTGAAGAATTTAAGGGACTGGTTTAAATGCAGTTCCATAGAACTCTTTAGAGCAGCAGTAGATAAAGTAAAAATAGTGATGATGATATCCAACCTCCGATGGGGACCCGGCGCTTAAAGAATAAGAAGGAGTAGAAGAGAAAAAGAGTGCTCAGACAGGTGTATCATGCATGGTAAAGAAAAATATCATCAATAGAGTAAGGAATTCGATATATTTTATTGAGCGTATACATAGAGTTGATATAAAGACGTACAACGGAAGCAATTACGAACCTTATTATATGCTATGGACCTCATAAAGGTGCAATAAAAAATTTAAAAAAATGAGTGCTGGGATAAATTGCAAGAGGTAATAACAAAAAAGAGGCAATAAGCAAAAAACAGATAGTTAAGAGACATAAGCTATAAAATAGGCAATACTCACTACCTATTGAAAACTACATTTAACAGCAAAGAAATAAAAACAAAAAACACAGAAGACAAGAATAAAAAATACAGGAAAATATTTAAAATATATTTGCTAAGAAAGCAAACACCATAAATCATATACAAGGAGTTAGAGAAGAAAATGGAGAAATAACCAAAATAGTAGAAAACAATGGTAAAAACTTAGTAGTGCTATGATAAATACATCAAAACTAGTATGTGGGACCACAAGAAATAATAGGAAAGAGAAACGGACACCATGGTGGAATAAGTAGGTAAAAATTGAAATAAAAGAAGAAATTGTGGAAAGAATACCTACCAGACAAAACGCAACAAAAATATAAAAGATACAAAATACAAAGCATAAAAGCTAAAGAAATAGTCAAAAATAAAAAAAAGGAAATTTGAGAGAAGTTTGGTGAAAAATGGAAGAAAACAGTATACAGAACATTATTAACTGATGACAAGGATATAATGAGCAGATGGAAAAATCATTACAAACAACTGTTGAACGGAAAACCAGGTAAAACAAAGGATGATAAAAATAACGTAATTGGCGGATCGGAGGAAAACACGGAGGAACGATAAGCTATACAGATAAAAAACTAGAGAGTAGCAGTAGGAAATAGTGTTGCCCAAAATCGGTATTGGTGTTGCAGTCTAGATCTTGTTCTTGCGTTTTTGCAAGACCAAGACCAAGACCACCTAATTTTAGCAAGACCAAGACCAAGACTGGCCGTGCAAGATTTATGCAAGAACAAGACTAAGCCTGCGAGACTCTTGCGTCTTGCAGTTAGGACTGAGTGTGGTTTTAGCGAGTATAGTAGTTCAGGTATATGCTTAAAGACTATATGAGACGCAAAAAAATATGTAATAAAAATTGAAAAACTGCACTTATGCGCATTACAAACAATACCATAAACATACATACCGAATCAAAATATGCATTAAAAAACACATTTGACACGTGTTGAGAGGTCATAATTACAACGTAAAAATAAAATATTTTGTACATTCTTTTCCAGCAGACGACTTCTTCGCTCTGAAATTAATTATCCATATTTTGAGAAAAGCCGCCCTCTAATCATAAAAATAATCTTCGTGCATTGCGACGCCGACAGTAATATCGTATCGATATTTTTTAAAATATGTCACCCTAGCTAGTAAAAAATATAATTGTTACGGACACCGACTTAATAATTCAATTTCTTTTTTTTTTCAATTATAATTTAGTCAGGAGCAATCTAAATAAACAAATCTTATTGGCCTAAGACTATAAATTATTTCTGCTGAGTGTGCGATGAAATCATTCGGCTAAACAAAATTTGCTGAAAGAGTGCGGCTAATATTCAGAAGTAACGAGTTGCCTACCGTGTAAACAAAATACCGAAGTATTTAGAATACCGAAGTAACGATATATAATTCTCGGTTTGTTATTAGATACGTAGGGTATTGGATAGTAACGAAGATAGAGTAACTAGTAGAATAGTAGTTACTTTTTCGACATCACTTAACTTCATTCTCAATTGAGCTTTCCTTTGAGTCTAATGTAAAATTTTTTGTTATCTACTCCTTGTTGTTCCCGAAGTGACAAGTTTACAATTTGACATGAGGGACAAAGATTCAAATAGTTCTAGTCGGAGTAGTGAGCGTTGGAGTTATAGATCTAAAAGACCTAAAAGCAAATTTGATGAGTTTTTCGAAATAATTCATGCATCCCAAATTGCTTTGTGTAAATTGTGCCTACATAGAAAGGTTGAAATGAGAATGATCAACAGAAATACGTCAGATTTAAGGAAGCATCTAATATCTTTTCACAAAAAGGAATTACAAATATTTCTTCCTGAAAAACCAAAATTTGAGGGAGATATCACAAGCTTTTTAATAACCGCTAGAAAAAGTGGACATGTAAAAAATATACTTTTTACCTTATTATCAATTATATATATTATGTACCTACTATTTTATTTTGGTAAATTAATGTATTTATTAAGTAGGATCTCCTTAACTTAAACTAACTTGTTTTGATTACCATTTCTTTTTTAACTATTCTTTATTTTTTCAAGTTAGTTTTTTATATAAAAGTAGAGATAAGATTGGTAAAAACATTTATTTTGCTTTAATAAGTGGATTATAGTTTGTTATCTTATCACCTAAAATCTGTTGCCTTGATACATGTAGGTATGTGGATGTTTTGCCCATCATGTCCATCAATCCCTTTCTAGGCAGATAATGTTCTTTAAAATACAGGCATGCTTATGTCATTAATTCGTTTTTTTTTAACCATGGTTTAGCACATGTAAGCTTAGTAAATGCAAACATTTATTAACGAACAGATTGACTTCCGTGGGGCCTGGTAGATAGCTGAGTTAGTTAGAGCATAGGCACGGATCGCTTAGATCGTGGCTTCAAACCCCACCCGGTGTCAGTTGTTTAGACATTTATTAATTTGGTCAGTCTTTATTATAGCTATGTTAATTTAAGCTTAAAATGTACTTACTCTGTTATGTTGTTCTAAGATCTTAAGTAACGTTTAATAAATAGCAATAGGCTAATGGGTAACTGCAAGACTTGCAAGACTCTTGCTGCAAGATCAAGACCAAGACCAAGACCGGGAGTGCAATACCAAGACCAAGACCAAGACCAGGTGTATTGGCGCAAGACCAAGACCAAGACTGTCTAAGTCTCGTCTTGTTCTTGCATTTGGGCAACACTAGTAGGAAAGTAGAAAGTAGAAACAGTAGGAAAGATAAAATGACTTGAAAACTTTTGGGAATGATGAAGTTAATCCAGAGATGTTGAAATATATAAGACAAAAGGCAAAGATAAAAAAATATATATGGAAGAAAAAAATAGTACTGGGTAAATGGTCAAAAGCAATAATTGTACCAATCACAAGAATAAAAACTAAAAAGACTTTCAGAACTATAAGGCGTATCCCTACTATATGTAGCAGCAAGACTATACAAAATAATATTAGAAAGAAAAATTAGGATAGAAATAGAATTATTACTAGAGGACGTAAAAAGCGGAATCAGAAAAGGACATAACACACAAGACCATATATATTCACTATGCTACAGATAATAGAAAAATCCTTAAAGAAAAATAAAGAAGTATACGTAAGTTTTATAGACATGGAAAAAGCATTTGATTCAGTCGAAAGGAAAACTATATAGGAGAACCTAAAGAGAAAACAAGTAAGCGAAGACCTGATAGAAGCAACTAAAAATATAAATATGAAAACAATAAATACAATAAGAACTCAAAATATGCAATCGCAGCCATTTGAAACAAGGTAAGGAGTTAGACAAGGAGGTAGTTTAAGCCCATGTAATAAATGAGATAGTGAAATAATGTAAGAAAACCTTTAAAAAATACTGTATAAGATGGAATAGAATGCAAATGATAAATACAGAGATCTGCGTATTTGTAGATTACATGGTAATATTCGCCGAAACAGCAGAAATACTGAAGCACAATTTAGAAAAATGGAATTCAGAAGAAAAAAATTATAACCTAAATATAAATAAAGAGAAGACACGGATAATGAAAATAACAACCAAAAAAGACCAAATCGAAATGGTGATAGATCAACAAAAAAATAAAGCAAACAAACATATACAAATATCTGGGAACAGTAATAAATAACAGAGGAAAAATCGAAGACCATCTCAACAATAGACGAAAGAGTAAGTTCAGGGAAACTATTCCAGGGTCTAAACATAGGATTCATCAACGACAAAGAAATATAAAAAAACGATGACAATATCTGAAACAATATATAGGCCAACGATGACATACGGAGCAGAAAACTGGATCTTAAACAATAAGAACTAAGAAAGATTTACTTGACACACTGCAGTATAAAAAATTAGCACGGTTCTGAGTCATATAACACGACTGGGCAATAACAGACAAGTGCAAAGAATGTGTTAAGCTAAAATAATGGGGAAATACAGAAGAAGCAGACCAATAAAAGAACAGTGACATAGCAGAGATATTACAAAATAAGGGCAAATCTTGACAAGAGGCAACAAAATTGGACAATAACAGAAAAAAAATTAAGAAAATTCATCAAAAGCTAAACTCACCTCCCTCGACACCTAACGCTAGAAGAGGAACGATTATTTTTGTATGTATGTATGTACTTCATAGATCTTCCTCATGTACTTCGAGACAGAAGATATCACAAAAACTTAACCACGAATGTCGAGAACTTAAAAACAGACAAAAGGAAAAAGATGTACCAGAAGAAGCCGACGACTTAAACCAAATATGGAAAGAACTTAAGGCTGTATTTCTAAAAGCTAAAGACCACCTTAAATACACGAATCAAAGAGGCAAAAAACCATGGATAACTAATGAAATATCAGAAATGATGAATGTGAGACGACAACACAAGAAAAAAGACTGGAATAAATATAAAGAAATACAAAGACTAATAAAAAAAAGATAGTGGAAGCAAAAGCACAGTGGCTTGTAGAAACTTGCGAAGAGATAGAAGACCTACAGAATAAATATGGTGATAGACTTCTCCATAAGAAAATTAAAGAAATGTGTGGGATCAGAAACGCTAGGCAGTGTGGCACACTAACAAGCACGGATAATAGAGTCCTGACCACAATAGAAGAAATAAGCGTTAAATGGCGAACATACATACAAAATCTATTCTCAGACGATAGAACAATATATATTGATAGACAAACTAACATCGAAAATAACGACTTGTCCATCTTAACATCAGAAATAAAATAGGCCTTAAAAAATATGAAAACCGGAAAAGCCTCTGGATCTGACTACGTTCATAGTGAAATTATACAACTTTTGGAAGAAGACAATTAAGAACTATTATCAAGACTCTTCAACAGTATAGACAAGACTGGTACAATTCCACAAGATTGGTTAATGTCTACGTTTGTGCCTATACCCAAATCAAACTACGCAAAAAAAAGTAACGACTTTCGATTAATAAGTCTCTGTACAAGTACTGTACAAGTCAATACAGTACTGATTGCTGGCAGTGAAGAAGAACTACAAATTCTGTTAACCAAATTAGTACGAGAAGGAGAACTATACGGCCTTAAGGTGAATGTAAAAAAAACAAAACAATGGTAATTTCAAAAAAACACACACCAGTTATAAACATACTAGTCAACAACAATCTAGTTGAACAAGTGAAAAGTTTAAGTATCTAGGCTGTTGAATATGATGAAACCTTAGACCAAGAACAAGAGGTTAAATGTAGAATAGAACAGGCAAGAAACACCAGATAAAGTGTTATGTATATAGTGTACTATTACACGGCGTGGAAGCTTGGACGTTAACAGTCAGCTCGTTATGACGTTTAGAGAGCTTTGAGATGTGGGTATTTCGTTGTATGCTGAAAATTCCATTTACCGACCGCGTTAGAAATGAAGAAGTTTTAAGGCCAATGAATAGAGAACGTGAACTCACAGAAATTGTCAAGAAGCGTAAAACGTCTTATCTTGGACACATATTTAGACACGACAGGTATAACTTCCTTCAGCTTATTATAGAAGGGAAAATAGAAGGCAGACGCGGCCCGGGTAGACGACAAATGACCTGGCTGCGCAACATCAAAGATTGGACAGGATTAGACTTTCAAAGTTTAATAAGGAAAGCCCAAAATAGGGAAGACTTTGCAGAGGTCATCGCCAACCTTCGCTAAGAAGACGGCACCTAAAGAAGAAGATGTATGTATGTATGTATGTATGAGATGAAGAAGGTTGCTGTTTCTCCCTATCAAATTCGTCCTAAATAAACTATTTTATATTGCACAGAATGCTTAGTATTATATGTATTACTATTTCTTCTTGGGGATGTTTCACTTGTTCTTTTCTTATATTTACTTAAGTCCGGTTTACCCTTTTTGGTCAATTTGATGTTAAAAACCACTGGCTTAAGGTGAAACTTTCAATAAAATTACAAATTAAAAGTTGTTTTTTAAATTTAGTTTACATTATATGGCAGCAATTATTGTGATGTTAAAGTTAGCAGTGGATTTGGTAACATGGCGACGTATGACTCCACGTGAAGTTGCTTCACGTGGAAAAGGGAGGGGACAATGGTAGTGTTAATTTAAATTCGCGACTGAAATCAACCATTGGGTTAGCCGCCATCTTAAATTTGAAAATAAAAAAAAAAGAACAATTTTTGCTCAATATCTCCGCCATTTTTAACTTTTCGATGTAAATGATACAGACTAAAATTGTTTCTAATGTGATTTCCTAGAACTTCTTTTTACAATTTTTTTCTGCGGCCGATATTTTCTCGGGAGGGAGAGAAGCATAATTTACGAATTTTCTCCTTTATTATTAACTTTACGACTTGAATCTACATAAACAAAAATGGAAAGAATTATATTTTATACAATTTTGATTTCTGTCATTTTTTGCTTAAATCAATGTTCAAGGTACTAAGCCTAATGACCCCCAGACGGTGACGTCATCAGCAGCAAGCTATAAACAGGAACGAACCTACGACTTTAAATATTAATTTTAGCAAAAAAATTAAGAAGATTAAAATTGTATAAAATATATATTTCTCTTTATTTCTTATGTACATTCATGTCGTAAACATAATATTAAACGAGATAATTCAATAATTATGCTTTCACAGCAGATAATTATGCTTTTACAGATGCCGGCTGACGCAACGGCGAATTTCAGTCGTGATTTTAAATTTACATTACTATTGACCCCGCCTAAAGGTTAGAATAATAAAATTTGGTGCAACTTGACTTGCAAGGTTAGGTCTTTTTTTCGCCCAAGCCGACTAAACTATAGTGTACATGAAAGTTGAGACCTAATGAATGGTTAAAAATGTCAATTAATCAGTGTTTATATGTATAATGAAATAATACTGATAAATTAAGTGGATAATGTGTAGTCACTACTTAGAATGTTTGATTTAGGATTAATTAATGATTAATTTAAAAACTATAGTAAGCAAAATGTATAAAACAACTATTTGCCCACCAACTACACTACAATTTATTCATTTTTCAAAGACGTAATTACGCATATATAATTAGAGCATATAAAAAACGGTCCTCAACAGGAAAATCCTCATTTTGCAAGTAAAGTGGGTTAAATGTATAAGCCCTTGGGCTAACTAAGCTTTTTACAACTTTCCCTAATTATTTCTAATATTGCAGATACTCCAGAGGCCAGGATTCTCCTGGGCACTTCCCTTAATCCCAACACCATTAGGGAAGGTACTGACGTTTATTTTGACTGCATTCTTAAAGCTCATCCTCCTGTATACAAAGTGGAATGGAGGCATAACGTAAGTAGTTGAGGCAGAATTATAGTTTTTATTTATATTTATAACGGGTTTTTAACAGTCTTTATAAATAATAAGTTAATTAAGAACATATTTAATTAAGGACATAAATAAAATTTTATATATAAATTTAATATATTACTTGCATTCATGATAATATTTAGATTGGTACAGCTATTTTCTTTAAGAAATGTACTCTATATACAAAAATACAGCTAATCTTCGGTGTACCTATAATTGAGATTTGAATAAATGATTATTGAAATCGTCTTCTTTTTCACTAAGTATATTTCTTTTTGTTATTTATATTATTACATTTTACTTGGATTTCCGTGTTTTGTTAGTTTTGTCTCTATGCAGCATTTCAAACATTAGAATCAGTGTGGTTGTATATTGCAAGCAGGTTTGCCATATTTCGCCAATTTAGTGAATTATCATAAATAAATCCTCGTTTTGTATCTCACAGCACTTTACAGCGATAATCCTCTACAAGTACTTGCCTAATACTTTCATTTGCTTCTTTTGCTCAGCAGTTATCAAACAACTAATATTTTCTGACGGTACTGAATAGTTTTTCTTTCAATTCACTAGTGAACGGTCAACAAAAAAAATGTTAATAAAAAACTTTTTTAGTAAAGATTTAGATTTAAATTAAGATTTTTAAAAAGATGTAAAAATATTACTCATACAAAAATATTTTTATTAAACCCCTTGCAAGGTTGAATTATTGTTTTGAAAATTTACTAATAATAAAATAGCCCAAAACTTCAACAATATAATTTTTTTTATTTATACGTAGCTAATATATTGACAACTTTCAACAGTTCTGTTTCTAAATATATATTTTTTTAAATATATAATTCGATAAAAGCCATATTTTTATTTCTTCTTTATTGGAAGCATTGTTAGGAACTCTCTCCAATTTTCTGCTGTTATTAGGAGTATTATCCAATTACTATTTAAATGGGAATAAGCCACAATTAAAGGTTAGAGTACGTTTATTGACGTTTCAATTTCCACTTCGGAAATCGTTCTCAAAATACGATTTTCGAAGTGGAAATTGAAACGTACTTTAACCTTTAAATGTAGTTTATTCCCATTTAAATAGTAATTACTTTAACATGCCACAAGAAAATAGCTTCAGAGCATTTTTTATCACCACAACTCTTTTTTTCTGACAAATTATCGGGAACAAGTATTCGCTGCAGTGTTCCTGTCATTTGATTCTTTTAAGGCCTTATAACACACAACACAACGGTTTCGTTTATGGTGTACCAAAACGTGTTCTAGTTGTTCTATATCATCTGGTTTTTCGTTCTCCATGTGCTCCACACGATATTTACCGAATAATAACCTTGCAGCTAACAGCTCTCTGTATTCCGTTATTTGAATTGTTTTCTGTGTTACCGCCTTATATATTAGAAAGGAATTTACTAATGCACAGCAAAAAATAAGTTCAACTGCTAATTTTCGGTACCACTTATTACCTCGTCTAAGGTAATGAGAGTAAGACTTGAGTTGATCTGATAAATCAATGTAGCTCTTGCACCTGTTGTAACTAACGACAGCAGTTAGTTTCTCTATTTCACCGCGTCTGTTCTTCTCTATATATTGCCTAAATTTTAGGCGTCCTCTAAACGGCACAAGTGTCTCATCTATGCATACTTCTTCACGTGGCACCATTACTGCTTGAAACTGTTCAATTAGCTTCTCGAGAAGTGGAGTAATTTTTCTTAGCCGATCATTTACTACAGATCGGTCATTATTGTCGCTAAAGTGCCACATCTTTAATAGCTCTTCAAACCCATCTCGAGACATTATACTTTTTATCGAATTTGTATACAAAATGTCGTTACTCCAGTATGCTTTTATTCGAGGATATTTGACTAATCCCATCCACATAATAATGCCAAAAAATTTTTCCATTTCAGAAGTATTTGTGGGAACCCACTTCTTTTTGTGTTTCCTCTTATTTGATGGTGTAGTATAATTTTGTAAAACCTGCTGTACATATAAGTTAGTTTGTTCAACTATATAATTTATTATGTCGTCAGTAAGGAAGATCTTGAAACAATCATATGGTTCTTGATCTATATATTTCTCGTAATACGAAGATTTTATTCCGTCGTTTTCTACACTGTAATCGAATGTTTTCAGCGATGTTCCATCAACTTCCCTCCACTGAAATTGTTCGCTATGACACACTTCTTCAGTAATTGTGGCCCTGTCAATTACTTCTTGTATAGTTACATCAATAATATTTGTTTGTTGTTCAACAGTCCTTGTTCCTTGGATTGAAATAGTTTCATGTGAACCAGATTCCAAATCCATCTATAAAAAGTTTACCTGTTTATTGTTGACAAAATAAAAATAAAGTTCAATAACTTACGGTTGCAGAAACCACATTAGAAGTACCTTAAATGGCACGATAACAACACTCCGTCAGCAACAACTAATAACAACTAAAACTACTTCTAACTAGACACAGAATACAAACGATCTACAAATTCAGTCACCCCACTACTGTTCCAAGAACCATGAATATGCATTTGGCGCGAAATATAGCGTGTGGTGTACGCGTAACAAACCACGCCGGCTGAAATAAACAAATTAATCCTTGGCCGGCGTGAAACAAACGTTATGCCACAAAGTATATTCTAAAAAAACTTATGATATATCCAAATTCAAACAAGAAAAATTACTGTGGCATGTTAATTAGATAAAAATGAATCTAGATACATAAAAAAACGCCGCCTGGGGGTATACTTTTTTTTGTACAGCTGTACGCAACGTGTTAAACCAAACTAAACATGCAAAAGTAATGGTAAACATTAGACTGTTATGTTTATTTATACCATTTATATCGCCCATGACACTGCAATCGACTTGCCCTCTACATTCAGTTTCAATCGCGAATACAGGGAATTAGAATATTAAGAGAAAATTAAAATTGAAATTATTTTTATAATAAAAATTTTAAAATAAAGATAAGATGAATATAATACATAAATAATTAAAATAAAATAATTATTTAAAGAATTTTATTTAAAAAAACAAAGATGTGGTGTTTATAACCTTACAGGTGATAGAGGGAATATTTAATGTCCATTTATTATCAAAGAATGTTTCAAGAGTATTTTATTTATGTTATAAACTTTTGTCGAGACTCAACAGCAGATTGCGTATCGCAAACCATAGCTTGCTCCAAATGTTTAAATCATGAGATCTGTAGTTACATCAAGTTTGTCTTAAATTGACCAAGTCATGGGATTATGTAATTTGATTCCACTATTTTATATGGTTCGAACTTTTTTATCTTCTAGCTGATCCTACTACAACCAAAGATCTTATATAAGATCAGCACATAAACCCTGACCAAGTTACAATTCAAGTTTGCTTTACAACATTGTCCTGAATCAGCCATGTTCCTCGGAAAGTAGGTACTTAAAGTTACTTAATAATCTCCTTTTTAATAAAGTTCTACTTGCCGTTTTGTAGTTTGACTAACTTGACTAACTAAGTTTATTGTTATTGCCTCTCTTAAGAATTTTGTATACCATGGCACTGTCAGGTACACTTTTTGCTTTTTACAGCTATACTGTGCTTATTTTTCATTATTTATCGAATGTTTGAATAAAAAAAACGGGTGTGGCACTCCAGTGGGACTGCTGGTAGAAGTTATACTTCTATACACGCGTTCGTCGTTACAAATTTATATGCATCGTTTGCTGAATATAAACATTTGACCTGTAATAGGAGTATAGTAAATGAAGGATTGAATCAATATTTTGATGAAAATGTATATTTTTATTTTCATATATGTATAAAAGGAGTTGAATGCAAAAAATTTTTTTACACATACTCTGCAGTAAAATTCATTGTTACTTTTGTTATTAATATAAAAATACAATACACTGCAACATAATTCAATATAATAATACAATACAAATTAAAATGCAATATTCATAAGTATTTAAAAATGACAATATACGTAACTTACTTACGCATATGTTTAATTTACCATGATAACAATATTATTAAAAAAAATCTTGTTTGGTGATGCAACTGCCAATTTATCTAAAATTGACAAATACAATATTTAATTGTTGTTTGTTGTGTATATAAGTACACATTTAAACTTTCTTAAGATATTTACAAGTTTTAATTTATAATTTAAAATGCCTAACGAGGCTTGTTACTCCCATGCAAATTTCCGATTCATTCCCGTGCAAATTTCCAAAGTCGAACGCGCGTATAGAAGTATAACTTCAAAAACCAACAACTCGGATTATGTTGTAAATTTTGATTGTATTTTAAAATTTAGCATTTTTGCGTATATTACATATATTTAATAAAATTAACATGGAGTTCTTAAATATTTCAAAAATAAAAAACAAAATTCATATTGGGATTCGAACTCACATACACCAGCGTATGAACCAAACACGTAAAATAATTACCAATTAGACATGACACAAACTTATTTCAAAATTGACAGTTCTCGGTCATACAGTGATTTATTGAGATTATTATTTTGAAATACAAAAGACTAAAATAATTATGAACATTTAATAAATAATACAAAACATATCAGATAAATAATAATATTAATAAATATTATATTATATTATGTATATATATATATATATATATATATATATATATATATATATATATTATATACAGGGTGGTCCTTAAGTAATTGTACAAACGAAAACCGTAAATTCTACACTTTAAAATATTACGATTTAAGCCAACTTGCTTTAATAAAATGTTGATATTAAGAAAGATACAGGGTGTTAAAATGGAAATTTAACATTCTATTTTTCGCTACAACTTTTACGTTTGTAAATATTTTTGGACAAAAATTTATAATTGGATGCTCTAAAGCAGGATGAATTATAATTTTATACAAACTTTATTGTAACTGATAGAGGGCGCCACATATGCCACATGTGTAGCATAGATTTGCGCTTAACTTTTTTGCTCTTAAAGTTAGCTCAATTTGTGTTAAAAAATATTAAAGATACATTATTCTTACAAGGAAAAGGTATACTTATTGATAACCTCAAAATTCAACCGTTTTCGAGATATTCACATTTTATAAGTCAGCTGCATAATAATTCTTAGTTGTAATATTTGTGCGGTGAAGCATTGAATACCTGTAGATAAGCATAATTCACAGTTTATTCTTATTACAACAACTCAAAGATGATAATGTAACATTACAAAATTTTTGTTATGGCTGCTAAATGTCTTATTGAAGAAAATATTCTTCATCTTCTTCTTTAGGTGCTGTGTCCGTATTCAGACGTTGGCCGTCATCATGTTTACAATTTCTCTTTTCTATCGCTTCTTAAGTTTCTATACCTACTGGAGTTGTATTACTTTTTTCCTATTGTAAAATGCTGAAAACCCAAAATATGTGATTTATGTAAGATGGTAGACCACCACATTCTAGAGAGAAGGCAGTGAGAACATACTTAAATAACTGTTCTGAACGTTGGATTGATCGTGGCAGTCATATTCCTTTGCAATGTGGTGAGATATTGATATAATTATTTAATTTATAAAAAATTCCAAAAGAACACTTATCATTCATTACGTAAATTATTTAACCATTTTTATTAGGACAATTAGAAACTAAAGCCCAGGTATTGAATAACACATATGTGTCTTGTTCCATAATACTTTTTCTACCAATCTAACCTTAAAGACTCAGCATTTTTACAAAAACATCATCGTTGGCCTAATAACCGATATTGCTATAAATATAGTAAACACACATGTAATTTAGTTCAGCATAATATTAGTTCGTTAGTTAATCATAACAGACCATTTTTTCGAAATATAATTATAGTTACTCGTAAGCTGTAACGTAATCATATAAATAAGTAATGACATCGATAGGTTATTCCGTGTTTATATAAGTAACCCATGAATCAAATACATCACAGTTTAACACATTATTTAACCTCTGCCACAAATAAGATGTAGTTCCATAATATACCATAAGGTTTGGATATGTATCCAGAAGAATATATTCATCCATTATACATTATAGCCACCACGTATCCCAGAATTTAATCCACTTGATTTTGGTCTATGGGGCGTATTAAAACAACGTGTCTGTACGAATCCCATAAACATTCGCAACCAACTATGGGAAGAAATAAATACTGCAGCAGTTTCTTTAGAACCAATGATGCTATTTAACATGAGACGATCTTTTATGTAATATATTCACAAATGAATTAAAGAAAATGGTGGACATATCGAACACTTACTTTGACAAAAAGTTATGTTATTTAGTTTAACTATTTCTTAATTTGGTTTGTAAACAAAATGTTTTGATTATGACTTTAATTTAACATAAAACGTAAAATGTTTGATGTAAAATCCTATTATTCTGTTTTTGTAAAATCGTATTATTAATTATACTGCTGATATATTTATTTTATTTAATATTTCGTTAACTATTAACTTTAGTTAAAGGTATTTTATACCAAAATTTAGATTTAATAATGTTTTTGTCTATTTTTCCTTCGTTGCCTGGAGTAATTGCCTTAAATCAGAATTATACAGCTGATTTGTAAAATGCGATTATCACGAAAACTGTCAAATTTTGAAGTTATTAAGAAGTATACCTTTTTTTTGTTAAAATAATGTATCTTTAATATTTTTTATCAAAAATACAGGTAACTCAAACAGTAAAAAAGTTAAGTGCAAATTTATGCCACATATGTGGCATATGTGGCGCCCTCTATTAGCTACATCAAAGTGTGCATCAAATTATAATTTCTCATATTTAAAAGTACCCAGTTGTAAATTTTTATGCATAAATCTTTACAAACATGAAAGTTATAGCGAAAAATAGAATTCTAAATTTGTACTTTAACACCCTGTATCTTTCTTAATATCAACATTTTATTAAAGCAATTTGGCTTAAATCGTAATATTTTAAAGTGTAGAATTTACGGTTTTCATTTGTACAATTACTTAAGGACCACCCTGTATATATAATATATATATATATATATATATATATATATATATATATATATATATATATATATATATATATATATATATATATATATATATATATATATATATATATTGTACCGATTGGGGTTTATAGAAAATAATTTATAAGTTATATACTACATAATATTAGATATAAAAAAGTATTTGATTATTTTAAATAAGTTATATACTAGAGAATTTTATAAAAATATATTTATGTGAGGGCATTTTTAATAAATTAGCATATAATAATTGTAAAAAGTTGTATTTTAATATTGTAAATATATATAAGTGAGCCATGTGCATAGGCAACCAAAAATACTCTCAGAGTAATTTGACAGATAGAAATTAATCATAAGGGAATATAAAGTGGGGTTATATAATATATTGTTTGAAATGTGTATTTTATTAAATTAGAGTGTTAGTTACTAATTTAATTATATATTCTGATCTGAAAAGCCTAAATGTAAACAAAATTATTAATAGAAAAGAATGGAATTCTCTGGATCTCCGGAGATGGCCATGTTTGCGAAATGGTTTGTTCCAGAAAATTCAGACAAGTATTTGATAGAACAAATTGGAACATGATATCTTGCGAGATGGTTCTAGAAATCCAAAAACATATAAATACCCGTGATTTGGATTCAAGAGGGCAGTTTTTGGAAGTTTTTAGTCAGAAGTCAGGCCAGTTTATTATGAAAGTTATTAGACACATTTAGTGAAGTAAATTGTTCAGAAATTTCAAGAAGTCAGTCAGAAAAGTTTAGTAAGAAATATGAAAGATTATTTGGAGTCAGAGAATCAGGTACAAATAGTCAAATTGTTTAATATAGTGAGTTAAATGAAGATTAAAAATTATGCATATAATTAATGCACATTTATAATTATACACAAATAATTATTGAAGATTATAAAAGTATATTGGAAGAAATTAAATTATATTGTGGTTGGAGATTAGTATAAATCAACTTATAATAATTGGATATT
The DNA here is from genome assembly GCF_040954645.1 of Diabrotica undecimpunctata. Taxonomy (NCBI): domain Eukaryota; kingdom Metazoa; phylum Arthropoda; class Insecta; order Coleoptera; family Chrysomelidae; genus Diabrotica; species Diabrotica undecimpunctata. Next base: position 117,773,081 of record NC_092807.1, on the reverse strand, counting down.
GGTATATTGAAAAGAAGAATAAATATAAATGCTGTTTGCTGGTTTGGTTGGTGGTGTATAAATGCTGGTGAAGAAAACTATATCTTAAATTGGTAGAAGCTGATAATTGGAAAAAGTAATTTCACAAAAAAAAAACAAGGATAACTGAAGTACGAAGACATTCAGTGGTGATTAGAATCTATATACTTAGTGGAAAACAGTTCATTTAGGCATTCAGTGAAAGAAAGGTACAAAATTTTGTTAATATAATTTAGTTAGTGTCATAACAATTTCAATTTTGAAGATAGTTTGTTTAAATTTTAGATTGTCTATAGAATTTAATTAGTTTTATAAGAATATCAGTTTAAAGATAGTTTATTTTAAATTTACATTGACTAGGTTAGATATATATGTGTGTTTCATAATAGTTATAATAAAGATAATTTAAAAAAGTACTTACAAGCTAATTCTTTGAGAACCACGATAAAAACCCTATATATTATATTATTAAAAATACTCATTGCTCATCATTCGAACAAAAAAACACATCATAACAATATATATATATATATATATATATATATATATATATATATATATATATATCTTCTGTCTCTCTCTTACTCATTATCTTACATATGTAATGATTTCACCGTTTCACTCCCGTACAAATTTCCAACGTGGAGCGCGCGTATAGAAGTATAACTTCAAAAAGAGAAGTTAATCAGAAATGTATCAATCTTAATTTTGAATTTGTAAGTTTTCTTTAATATCCAGCAACTCAGTTAGTAAAACTGTATACGAATTAAGTATTATTTGTTTATCTTTGTCTATCTAAGTGATTGTTAACATAGGCTTGTATAAATTAATCCATTATTTCAAAAACATGAAGAACTTAATCAGAGTTTCAAAATAAGCTATTTAAAATTAGCAGAGCCCTAATTTTAAACGTATAATTAAAATTTTAATTACCAAATTCACTCTTCTGTGAATTTCATTCCCACTAATCAGATTTTATTGTATGTAATATTAGGTTTGTTATCCATAATTTTTAACTTAATTACCAGTTATTTTATGTGATAGGCTAAGATTTTACATTAAAAATGCATAAAAATAGATATACAGTCGTCACATTATTAATTACACAACAAATTATTCAGGACTTAATTACAACAATTACAACAACAATTACTTTCTAAAGTACATGGAGGTAAGGAAGACGTCATAGAATACTTCAGTAAAATTCTGGGAAAATCAGAAAGAAACCATTGTTTCTTTAGAAAGGAGTTATTGGCGGTCGTCAAAGAAGTAGAACACTGCCACTTGTTTTTCTATGGCAGAAGATTATTTATAAGAACTAACCATTCCGCTTTGCAAAGGTTTCTCAATTTTAAGGCTCCTGAAGGCCAGATAGCTTGATGGCTGGAGTGACTATAGGCCAATGATTTTGACATACGCCGTAGAGCGGGCAGAGGTCATGGGAATGTCGACGACCTCTCGAGAAGACCATGTAAAGAGAAGAACTGTCGATTTTGCAAGCGACAGGAAGAATGAAATTCTACAGTTCTACAAAATGATAAAGAGCGGAAGTAACGAAGAAACTGTAACCAAAGAAAACCTCCAGGCCAAGCATAAAAAATGTCCAGATATACTCTATATATATAGTCTGTGAGTGTCTGTACTACAGAGATAGGTCGCATTAGCAGGACATTGCTAAATATGGGCAATCGGTAAAGGGCTATTGGCTTCAGTGGGACTCCTTATGTCTGCGAGATGGCGTCATCTCTCGTAAATGGGAGAGTTCAGATAGAACAAAAACAGTGCCTCAAGTTGTTCATCCAAGGACATGTGTAAAGGATGAGCTTGCAGAACTCCATGATAGCCACTGCGAGGGCATTTTAAGATCAATAGAACTCTTGCCAGAGTCCGTGAGTGGTATTACTAGGTTAATTGTCGACAAGATTCAGAAGAATATTGTAAACCATGGAGCCTGTGTAAATCCAAGAAAGGACCCAAAACAAGACTTAAGGGGAAAACTCACACAATACGTCACCCGGACACCATGTAAATGAGTTACTGTCGTCATTCTTTGACAATTCCTAATAACAGCATCAGGAAATAAGTATTTGATAGTTGGTATGGACTATTTTTCCAAATCGTTTGTGCTTCAAGGGTGTTATTAACATAAATGACTACCTAACTACTGCCAATTTAATGCCTTCATGGGTATTTTCTCAAGACCACTACTTACACACTTGTGACAGAAACCAACATATATGCCGCACAAAAGCTAAATCACAATTTCAAAACTTCCGAAGATGAAATTCTAACTTTTGTAAGAGTAACGCATTTGTCAGGATATCATTCACTACCATATCGAAGGCTGTACTGGTCACGAGTGCCAGACGTTAATTTCTCATTAGTATTCCATGCAATTCGCCTTAATCGTTTTGATGAAATAATGAAGTATCTGCATCTAGCTAAGAATGAAAAAACTGATAATACAGATTCTCTGTACAAAGTTCGACCATTATTTGACTTCCTTAACTCGGTTTTTAAGCAGATTACACCTGGTAATTATATGAGTGTCGATGAGAACACTACTCCATATTACGGCAGAAACAGTCATAAGCAATTCATAAAAGGAAAACCAATAAGCTTTGGATTTAAATTATGGGTTGCCTCTGATTCGCCTGGATAAATTCATCATATTGAACCATATTGTGGCTCTTATACCAAAATATCTGGTGCTGGTCTAGGACAAAAAGGAAATGTTGCAATCGGATTGTCTGATTACCTTCAGTTACCAAAATGGTACAAAAATATATTTTGATAATTTGTTTACATCGGTTGCATTGTTGCAGGAGCTAACAAGAAGAGGCCTGGGTGGTACTGGAACTCTTCGTGAAAACAAACTTAATTCTGCAATAAATGTACCAAATAAAACAGATTTAAAAAAAAAACTTCTAGAGTTAGCACTTCGGTTTCATCTACAGGAGAAATGTTATGCTTCGTGGAAACGACAACAATGTGCTAACTATACTCACCAATGATGACGAATTTCGACCCATGAAGTTACAATAGCAATATGGAAGGAGGAGACTTTTTTTACCAATTTGTCTCAACTTATAGTACTCAAATAAGGTCAAAAAAGTGGTGGTGGCTTTATTTTTCATGGGCAGTAGATGTTTCCATGAGTTGAAGCTTGGTCTGTTACAATTTCGACGGGAGTGTGCAACTTATATTTTGAAATCGTTTGGAAGTAGGCCATCAGTGAGTGGAGTACGATCATCGTTACAATGTTCCCCTGTTATTGAAGACTTGCGAAGAGATTGAACTGACCATACAACAGAGAAGGGTAGGTCTAAATATCGACGTTGCAGAGTATGTGAAAATCGTACTTGTTACTTATGTAAGAAGTGTGATACACCTCTGCATCCTAATAAGTGTTTTAAAATATTCCATAATGTTTAAAATTAACCTGAAATAAATATTAATGTATTTTAACTTGTTTTATGTCATATCATCCCAGTGGCTATACTTGCCAGTCACAAAATGGCATTTATACATATAATTTAATTCTGAATATAATGTATATAATTTTGAATGCCTTTCTGTATCTCAAAATTAAAAATGCATCTTCTTATTTCTGCTATGGAACTACGGGCTTTAATGGAATAATGAAGGTCATAATATGTCACTCAGTATTGTACTGAAAGACATTGATTTTAAATGGCTAAAAGATTATGCAAGACGGGGACTGATGGAACAGTCTTAAATTGCTGCGAAGGGAGCAGAATTTTTGAGATTATATTAAAAATATAAACATGAAGGAACTGTACAAGTTTGTTTTTATAATTGAAACTTGGATTTTTCAGAATGGATTTATATGTCGCTCATGGCAAGACGGGAATAAAAGAACTATAAAATCTATCAAAACTGATGGAAAATGTTAATATATTTAATCATATTGAAAACATAAAGGTGTTAAAATAAAAAATTTTTAGATACAATATTTTTCACGCTGGTAATGACAGTGGCTTTATTGAGGGTGCAGTTGCTATATTTTCCTTTAAATCGGCTTTAATGGACTGCTTTGGGGAAATGAATGAAGCTAATATTTTTTCGTGGTTTGAAAATCAACTATTAAAAAGTTTTTCTGAACCAGGTCTAATTATAATGAATAATGCTCGTTACGATAGCATGTTGGTAGACAAAACGCCAAAAGATCGGTTAATTAACAATAAACCGCATTTTCATGTGACATTGAAAAAGAGCTTTGGAAGATTGTTGTACAGTAAGTACGCCTAATAAGATGTTAGTTCAGGTTATCATTTTTTTTAGAAACAAGACACCTCCAAAATACATTGTTTATGATATGCAAAACAATATCGCCATAAAGTATTAGATCTGCCACTATACCACTTCTTATACCCATACCACATTAATTTTATAGTATTTTCAATTTAAATATAGAATTAATATTGAAAATTGACAAAAGCTATTGTAAACAAAATATTGGTAGAGATAGCTATCAAGAATGTGATGCTTAAAACATCTGGAAAGAAGCTCTTCAAACTGCTACACCCCAAACATGATAAAATTCTACAGATCATGACATTGTTTTATTGACCATACAACACAATGGCAATCGCTGTGACATCTTACACTTTCCAGCTCTATATTCATTTCACAGTAGGTACGAATTGTCGTTATTGACACATTGACATTCAAAATTTCAAACGAAGTTCTCAAAGAATAACAAATAATTAATAAAATGCCCATTACGTTGTATACCATCCAAGAAAAAGTACAACTTGTAACATGGTACTTTCAGGGTCATTCGATATTCGAAGAAATTGATTTATTTATTGTTGCCTTCGAAAATAGACCCCCACCAATTATTACAACACTTAAAAATACCATTAAACATTTTCAAACTTCGAGATGTGTAAACAGTTGTAAAGAGTGTCATGAAGGTAATAAACCACGTGTTAGACCTGTCGATCTTCTTCTTCATGTACCATGTCCTTTCAGAACGTTGATTACCATCATAGCTATCTTAATTTTATTCACTGCCACCCTAAATAGAATGCTTGACCTGTCGATGAGGAGCGTCAAAACAGGGATATTGGTATTTGTGCTTTTGTGGAAGCAAGTGAATCCTGCAATAGTGTACAAATTGCTAGGGAAGTTAACGTGAATGCTCGAACTGTCCAGCGAGTTCTCAAAAGGAATGGGTATCACTATTTTAAGATACAACCAACACAAAAGCTGTTTCCGAAAGATAGCTTTAGGCGAATGAAGTTTTGTGAAATTATGTTAGATAAACAGAATAAAAATGTACACTTTTTAAAAAATATTTTATTTTCTGACGAATCTTTATTTTAACTACATAAAAAACACAATCCATTCGTTGCAAGGTATTATTCTCGGAAAAATAAGCACCTCTGTGTTGCAGTGCGAATGCAGCATCCGCAAAAGTTAAATGTTTGGACTGAGATGTTAGGAGACCATATCGTCCGTCCATTTTTTATCGATGGAAACCTAAATATTAAGGCTCAAAAAATGTGCCCAAATATTTACAACTTTTACAGAATAAGATCTTTTCGACAGTTCAACGCCTTGCCGTTAATTTTCAGGAGGTTTATTTCCAACAGGATGGGTGTTCGGCCCACAACTCTAGAGCAACTATTGACTTCCTCAATCAAACGTTTCCTGATCGACTGATAAGTACACGTGGTACAATTAAATGGCCCGCTAGATCCTGTAACTTACCGCCTAACGATTTCTTTTTTTTTTGGATTTTCTCAAAGAAAACATTTATAGACATCAGTTTAAAAGGGCCACAAACCTAGTCGAATTAAGGGCAAAAATACTTCATTTTTCTGCAAGCCTTATACCAGCCCTACTCCAAAATATGAGGAGAAATGTGTATGAAAGATTTGGTTACTGTTTAGCACAAGGAGGTGGAATATTTGAGCCCTTAATTCATTAATCTGCTTTTCTAATTTTAATTTTTTGTTAGGTACATTTTACGAAGTTTGTAGGTTCTTAATTAGGTAGTATTTTTTATGTTTAAGTTTGGAAGAATTTTATTGTTTTTTTTTTTATTTAAAAGTATAAACGATTCTTATTCTGTCTGATTTTTTTTCTTCTTTCTTATCTTATTGTTATAAGCTTTGTCCATAAAATTTGTACAATTGAAGACATGAGATGATAAAGGTGCCATGTCCACTTTTTCAGATATTGAGTAATTGAAGGAAACGCGTTTTCACTTATATATTTTTTTTAATAAATTTTATAAAAATTACCAATATCTTATTAGATTAGAATCGTTTTGTACTTTTTTATATAATATTTTTTGTTTTTCTAGAATTTAAACTTTTTTAGTAATTTTAATTTTAATGGACATAGCACCTTAATCAACCAACATTTTATGCAGATGTTGGTATAAACTTGAGTAGAGAAAGGTGTTATGTCACCTATGTTGTATTTAAATTTTAAAAAAATAATAAAAAAAACTATTAAATAATCTGGAAATTAAATTTTATTTGCAGATTAACAAAAGCAAAGTAAGATACATTAAAAATTTATAAACAAAGACACAGAAACATTTAAATTTAACATGAATTACGTTTTTTCTTAGGGTTTTTCAAACATTCTTCTAAAACAATATCATAATACCATTTATACTCTGCTGGAATAAACGTAAGTTGATCTTGTAGATTTGAAATTTTTTCAGAAGTCAAACCACCGCATTTAGGTAACTTTTGTAAAACAACTTGATTACTTTGTACTATCAGTTTTCTTATTTTCCAAAACAACTTACTCTTAGCCACTTCACTTTATCTCGAAAATTTATTTTTTATTCAAGACTATTAGTGAGTCTTTTGTTTAAATGAAGTTTTGCAGGTAGAGTTTCAAAGCAATAAAAAAAATGTTCCATATTAAGGCATACACTTTGTTTGGTACTCGCAGATCTAATAATTTCCCGATATTGGTCTGGTAAATAAATATTCTGATGTTTTCTAAGAACCTTTTCTATTCTTCCAAAGTCTCTGTCAGAGTCAAGGTAATTGTGACCAACTTCGGGAAATTTATGGTCAATGATCTTAAATATTTTATTTAATATTAGGTATTGAAAAAGGTTAATAATGGAGAAGTTTTTGTTTTGTCCCCCACATTGATCTGACCAAATTATTAAATGATCAATTTGGGGATTTTCTTCTTTAAGAAGCAGACAAAATCGTAGCAAACAACTTGCTATTTCATTACTTCCCCTGAGGACTGAGGATATTGGCAATATCCTCAGTCCATGTAAAAAACATAGGACTTATGACCAGAACTCGTTAAACAGTGGACTCCAAAGTTGTATAGCCACATTTGTCTTAAGTAAAAAGATTTTGACGTTGATAGCTTTGGCAAAGGCATCGTTTGTTGAAGATCTACTGTTATGTAACATTTTTCTTTGGAAATTTTTACTGCTTCGCGGTCAACTTTCTGCTGCGCAAAAGCAAGTTGAAAATTATTCGAGTGCTCTAAAGAGTTCTCTCCAGCATCTCATAAACTGCAAGTATCACTTTTTGGTACACCAAAAGATAAGCTAAACCTTGTTTCAAATATATGTCTGTAAAAAGAGGCCTTTACGAAATATTTAGTTTCGAGCTTTTTTGTTTGACAATCCTCTATATACAGTTGATGAAGTCGGTTAATATTTAGTAAAGGGGAAATGTATTTGTTATGTGGGTTTTTAGTCCTAGAATAATGTGATTCTTCTGAAGAAAACTGCTTGATATGATTTTCAATGCAGTTTATTACTTCATCGGATATTTTTTTTGGATTTTTGTGATGCCCTTGCTTATGTGGTGAGGGCATTACCTGGGCAGATTTTAAGTCATTTTGAGCTTTAAAGACTTTTTTTTGTCCAATTCGGTATAAAGAGCAGAAAGTATCTTTACACACTAGTGTATTTTCTTTATCACACGTAATAAAATATTTAAAGCTGTAAGCTTTCGTTTTTATATTTTTACTAGGGCGGTGACGATTAACTTCCTGCATCTTAATACTTTTAAATATTTTTGGAATTTGTATCTAGCTTATAAAATTTTCTTAGAATTTCTTCTCTGCTTGAAATACTAAACTTCTCAGTACAGTTTAGTCTACATTTTTCTTTACACAGTAAATCTCTTTTAATTGTTTTTTCTTCCATCACTTTACCAGTCTTTTGAGAAATATATTCCTTACTTTGTTGTCTTAACCTTGCAGCTTTATTTCGTTTCCAATTATCAGGTTTCCGGACTTTTTTTTAGTTATTTTTAAAACTGGTTTAACAATTTCTCTTCTACTTATTTCATCGGCAGTAACATGGAATTGCTGGTTATGGTCTTCTATACGTATTTCCCGAGGTATTTCCTCCTGCACTTCGTCAATCCTATCCGGGGTTTCCCTGCTGTTTGTTAGAGCCTTAAAAATATCTTAGTTATTTATTAAATTTATACTTATTTCTAATTTCTATTTTTATTTCTTAATCTTAGCTTTTTTTAGCTTTACCTTTTTAATTTCTTGGTTATCAGAAAACATTTTACGTTTGACTCTATCAATATCCGGATATTTGTTTATGAGACTCGTCGAATAAGAAATATTTGAGTTATCAGAATCCTCTTCTGAATCTTCTTCACTTGATGGGGAATATTCGCTGCCTGATGTAACACTTTCATCAGTACAATTATCCATATAGTCTAAAAATTTAATTTATGTACATAGGTAGGTATGTATGTAATAATAACTTAAGTAATGTATATTATATCTATATTTTTTTAAATAAAAAATTGAATTGCAGAGGGGGTAAATTGTTATTAAAAAGAGATGATTAATTAATAAAGGTAGTAAAAAATTTTTTAATATGCTTACCTGCTTTAGAGTTGACCTTCTTTTGAAGTCCACTAGTGCTTGGCTGCTCCAAAATCACCGCATTGGTATTATTGACCTCTAGAGAAGTACAAAATACAGTTTCTATCTACAAAAAAATTCTCTATTTGGACTTACCTTTATTTGAAACACATATTTTCTTGTTTTTTACTAATTCTAACATTTTTTTACTTCTTGAACCCATGTTGAAAGATGTGATAAACAACAAACATAACCTTAAACCTTGTCATGTCACATGGCACCTACCATGTAAATAAAACTTTCCCACTATCTAGTTGATAAAGGTGATATGTCCTTAAATATGGACATAGCACCTTTATCTAATAAAAAAGGGTACTAAGTCATAGGACATAGTACCTTTATCAATTAAAATAATCCTTATTATTAACAATTTAAGAATCTTGAGTTATTCAGGGGTTGTATTACGACTTTAGGTAACCAAATATACAAATAAGTCATTTTTTGAAAAAAAAAATGGACATAGCACCTTTATTAACTCTTGTTCTTCAATTTTCTTTCAATGTCTTCAATTTTCAGTGACAATAAAGCATATTACTTATTTACTTACTTATTTATTTGTAGTGCTATTAAGGCTAAAAAATAACCAAAAAATTAGTTTAGAGCATTATAATAAATATACCTACTCTAGAGATGGGATTGCAATAAATCTTAATTCCTATGGTCAACAAAACAATGTCGTTATCTGTATTAGCCATTCAGAGAATGTAATTAAAAAATGGTATGATTTAGAGCATATACTAGATAGACAGATTCCAGTGGTAGCGGTGACATAGATAGTGATTAAAGCATCTTGGGGCTCTTTCAGCATTAAAGTTAAGCTTCATTTTTGAATAGGTTTAACTGATGATGAAACAAAGTTTTTCTAAAAAAACCAAGAAAGGCTAAAATCTGGAAACAGAAGCATGTACTAGTGTGTAACTTTTAAGCACCCCATTTTTTTGCATTGTTCAAAAAAAATATATAAAACGATTATATGCACAATTGCAATGTATCGATCAAAAAACTCAAACTTAAATAACGCTAAAGTAAAAATATTGATTAACATCTGAAAATCAAGTTGTAATAAAACATTTTAAAGTAAATAAGTAATGAAAACAGTGTTGTTTTTTATTCTATTTTATTTCTTTGTACTGCCCAAGCCGCTGAAATTATTTTTAACATATGATTATTACTCAATTTTTATTTTCTATTTCTAAGTTTTTAATTTATTTACATTGAATATTAATTTATTTTGTTGCATAATTCACTTCTGCAACAATTATATGATATATTTTATTAAAAAAAAAAAATTTAGGAATTTTTTTTATTTTGACCATAATGTCAACTAGATCTCTGACGTAGTTAATGACGTGCATCGGGGTTTATACTGTACCAACTACACATGTAATTTCATCAAGTGTATCAATGTTATTTTTTTATTTAATATTATTATTATTATTATAATATCTTCTTTTCTTACTTTATGTAATTTAGGACAAGATAACTCTTGTTTAATAAATCTACAAATCCATTAAAATGTTCTTAAAGATTGATCAAATATTGCAACAACAATTTTATCATTACAGGATTGTCAATAGTTAATAAAGACACATCACATATCTCTAGAGATGCATCAACCAATACGAAATATTATTACAAGTACTACGTCACTTGTTAATTAGAACAAACACTGTATGTAGAACTTGTTCTGAAGTTTATAAAGTTTGTACATTAATACTAGAACTTCGCTACACACCAAACTTGAACAAATTCCGAATCGCATTACGCTCTCTGGTTTGACGTTTTCCTGTTACTAAGTATAATAATGCAAGTAATGAATTTCGATCCTTGCTAACAAATTATTTAGTTTAGTTTCATCTTCATCGAAACTGATCTAGATAGGTACACTTTCACTTGTGAGCAATAAAAATAGTATCAAAAAGATTAAAATTTATACCACGATATTCATAAATCTGTGGCCTGGTTTTAAAGATGGCCAACTCCATTTAGCAAAATTTTCAGTATAGGTACAAAACTGTTTAAACTACTTCCACACAATTAGTACTGTTGAATTTTTTTTGTTGATTAATAATTATTTCCAGAGCATCTTGGAATAAAATATTTATGCTTTTTACTCTAGTTAAATTGATCTTTAACGTTAAAATATGGAGTTGGCCGTGTTTGTAACCAACATGTTGAGATAGTCGTTTTTGTCACCAAAAATATTGCTGATGGTGTCGCTGATATCTTAAGGCAGCAGTAAAATGTCAGTAGCAATGCATCAGGACTTGCCCAGTACTGAAGATTTTTTTGGTGAAAATAAAAAAAGTTGAAATATGTGGTAAAAATACTAATAATTTATTGGGCTAATACAATATTTTCAATAAAATTTTACCCAATCAATACACTAACAACAAAAGTTCTTTAGATACCTGCTTGATCGGTAGACAATATCTGAATCTTACAATAATTCTGAATCAAAAGTCCATTACAACTTGGTTGACTTCCATGACTTCATCACAGTCTGCATTATTTAAGCACTCACATTCAGGAAGTGGATTTTCAGGCATCATTTCATTATTGTTTATCACTTCGTGATACCATTTCACATTTTCCATTTTACTTCATTTTTAACCATAATGTTTTTGTAATAAAACACGCACGTCTTTATTTTTAACGCATTCACTTTGACTCCAAGCGTAAGTTCAGTTGGGTTTATATCCCACACTTTTTTCCCTGGTCTCATAACACTCAAACTTGAAATAATTGGGAAACTGTAGTTTTGTTCGTCACTGACAGTTACTGACTTTTGTTTCTTGGTCAGAATTAACTTTTTGACTTATGAAATTTTTAAATGAAGATTTGTTAGGTCTTTAACACAGTTTTTAGCTTCTGACTTCCAATCTTGGTTGGTCCAGTCTTTTCCTAAAAGTTTGACTGTCCCATGCTTACTAAATTCTGAATGATACTCTTCAAGCTGCACAATTGTATCTCTTTTCTTTACACTTCGTTCTATGCCACCAAAAATTCTATCACTAGGCATATATGAGTGACCGGTAACAGGAAACACAAGCTCCACTGTTATATTTGAAGTTTTAGTCCTGTGCAGCCAAGCAATGCATATCGATAATACAATACTATTTTGTTTTGGCCTGGACACCCATCAGCTACCAGCCTCAAAGTGTCTTTTCCTTCAAAGTAATCAGATTTAGATCTGCCCTCAAGTTCTTCAAATACTGCAAAGGCTATTTCATTCTAAGACTTTTTCATTTCGTGTTCGGCCCAAGAGTACATTGATACATTTTCTTTGCGTAAAGCTTCGGTTTCATTAGAATATCCAGAAACTATCGTCAGATAATAGCAGTATAACTATCTTGAATAGTACCTACACACTCTGATCTGGGAGCTTTGGCAGAGGCTTTGTGGAGATGACTGTTTTTGTTACCAATATATTTGAAAGCTGGCCGATTTTGTAACCAAGAGTACTATTCGAATGCAGTTTTAATATTGTTCTGGCCATTTTTGTCACCAAAACTATTTAGATTTGGATTCCTCATGTTATTTTACACAATAATCCATCAATATCTGAAAATTCAAAAAAATTGTGTTGGCCATCTTTGAAACCAGGCTACAGAAATAAAGTATAACAAATACATTCGCTGAGAAACTGGCAATTAAATTAACTTAACTTAACTCAATCGGATTGAGAAGAAGAGAAAATAAAAACGGATAACTAATGATAATCTAAAACTGGTAGGAAAACAATTAAACAGAAAATCCTAAAAAGAAAGAATCGGAAGAAGAGAGATCACTTAAAAGGAAGTATAAGGCAAAAAACGTAAAAGTAAAAAAACAAGCCAGAAAAGATAAAAAAACTATATAAATAAGATATTAAACTTATCAGAGAAGGCAGCACAACAAAATAAGGAAATGACCTACGAACACAACATACAATCTACAAAACCTAACAGGAAAAACATAAATTACGAGAAGTTAAGAATAAACAAAGAAATAGAATAAGAAATGGGTAAGGAATAATACAAAGAGAGAAGGAATACTTGCTAAGCAATTTTCTGAAGGGAAAAGCCGCAGGAATTTTTGGTGTCGGGGCATTAATATTTAGCCTGTGAACGTAACTTTGGAATCGTAGAGAAGAACAAGAAAACTTTTAATGATATTTATGTACCCGGAGATTGGACCAGAGTGATTATTACAGCCAAAAAACAAAAACCATTTACAGTAGTGGAAATGACCGGTAACGATTTCGTGAATAGTGTTCCATTAGAGAAAACCATTACTAATCGTAAAAAGACTGTCTAGGGTGAATCGGTCAACTAGTTAAAAATGCAATGGTTGCAAGACTCTTTAACTGAGCCACTACAATTTTATTATAAAGAATCTTACAATCTGGAGGTTATTTTTAAACATATAGACATTACAAAGCGCAATACATCTACGTTTATTGGAAAACTTCCACTTTTATACCCAAAAGGCAGAGACATTGAAGCAGCTAAATTTAGCAACTTACAAGATTTGTTAGTGTATGTACCACCTTATTTACATAACTTTTATAACAATTTAGATCAATGTATACAAAATAATGATGATGGAGAAGATGTGTTTTACGCTATAGAAGATTTCGAACAAATAATGGAATAAATGCTTATAAAAATAATTAGTTAAGGGCATTATTTTGACTTTTGTTCATTTTTTGTATATAAGTATTGTAAAAATATATTCTATGCAAAAACGCATTAAATTTTTTTTATTTATATAATGTTAGTGCAAAAGTGGCCTACAATTTTTTTTTCCCAAAAATATTTTGAAAATTTCACTTTTTTGTGATATTAATGTAAAATAAAATTTACTAACTTAATTTAAGGTGTAGAAATTGAAAACTAAGGTTAATAATTCTTAGAGAAATAGAGAGCAGTCAAATTGAATAAAACTTAAATCGTTCTTAAAGTCTAAGTGTTTAAAAGTTAGGCCACTCTTGCCTATGTGCCTCAAATATAGTACAGATGTGGAAACCTAAGATTGTACGGGATACCACGCAAAATCATAAACTTCATTAAACCTTTCTACGAAGAATACAAAGCCAAACTGAAACAGATAGGTAAAGTAACAGAAATAATAGACATAGAAAGTGGAGTCGAACAGGGTTGTGTACTATCCCATATCCTATTTCGTATTATGATAGAATGGGTAATAAAAAAAGTAACTGACGATCGAATAGGCTTCAGATGGAACCTATTTAAACAGTTAGAAGGTCTCGAATTTACAGATTAAATCAGCGTATTAACTGAATGCGGAAGTAATGTTCAAAAAAAAATTGGCAAGCTCTCACAGCACTCTGACACGACTGGACTTAAAATAAACATGGAAAAAACCAAACTCTCCAAATAATAAAAGAATGATAAATAGTAAGGAAGTAGAAGAGCAAGTTCACATATTTGGATTCAGTCATGGAAAGAAACGGGGTGTATAAAAAGGATATACAGACAAAAATCTTCTTCTTATGGTGCCCTATCCAATTAGTGGATGTTGGCGAGAATTCTGGCATACTCCTCTCGGTCTTGTGGGGCTCTAAAGAGTGCATCGGCATCGAGGTTTGTCCAATCCCTTATGTTTTTAAGCCATGAGTATTTCTTTCTTCCGATGCCCCGTTTTCCTTCTATCTTTCCTTCCATAATAAGCTTTTAGAACTGGTACTTGTAATTTCGAAATATATGACCCAGATAAGCAGTGTTTCTTCTTTTTATTATTGGTAGCAATTTTTCTTACTTATACACATAATTAACTTGCTACAAACAAATGTAAAATTTGTAAACGTAGTTAAATAAATCTTGAATCTATGAATCTTGAATCTATTCTCGTTCTCTGCCCATTCGATTTAATACTTCGACATTTATTGTGTGATCTGTCCAGATCAAAAATAATAAAGGATTAACATGCATCAACGCTTTAAATAAAATTTGTCAAACAAACAAAGTGTCAGAAACAACAAAAATTAAAATATTTAATAGTTGCATCAAAAGTTAATTAATTTACGGAGCAGAAACATGGAAATAGGACGAATCCACAACTTAAAGACTACAAACTTTTGTAAACAAATGATCCAACAGAATATATATAAATATATATATATATATATATATATATATATATATATATATATATATATATATATATATATATTATATATATATATATATATATATATATATATATATATATATTTATAAGGTCATTGAACTTCTAAGTGGAGCATAGAGCTTCAGTGAAAACGCGCCCTCAGGTTCTATTTTACGCTAAGGCCTTCACCTCATTCACCTCATTCGTAAGCAAGGTTATGTCTCTCCAATTTCTGTCAAAACATCTGCCAAATATTCCCAGCTATTTACTTCACGTTCTCTTGTTTTGAGTCCCGCCCTAAACATGTGTCGTCCTGGAGCCGTTTTTAGTTTATCTAGATTGTATGTTGGTCTGTTGGGGTCTCACGTGATTTTGTCTTTTGCCATCTTGATTCTAATGGTACTGATTACGAGATGGTGGTCACTTGCGATGTCTGCTCCTCTTTTATTACGTACATTAAGAAGAGATGATCTCCATCTTTTTAATATGGCGATGTAGTCTATTTGATTTTCTTTTATATGACCTGGTGCAGTCCAGTAACCTTGTGGATATTTTAATGTGGGAAGATAATTCCACCAACAACTAAGCTATAAAATTGGAACAATTTGTAAAACGCTCTTTGTTTTCATTTATTACTCCCAGGCATGTTTGCCCATTACGGTTTCTACGTTAATATTGTGTTCTCCAACTTTAGCGTTCATATCGCCCATTACTATTAGTATATCGCCTTGGTTTACTTGTTGTGTTGTTTGTTCTAGTTGTTCGTAGAAAATGTCTTTATCTTCGGGGAAGATGTGTTCATGGAAGCGTAGCACTAAATCACTCTTATCTTGCGGTGTCTGGTAAAATCTGGCAGTAATAATTTTATCATTAATGGGTTTCCATTAAATAAGGCTTTTTTGGCTTGTTTGCTTGAGTAGACGCCATCTTACTTCCGATAGACCAACAAAGCTTAATTTATACCTATTTAATTATTTTACTGCTTGAGCTAGTTTAGAAATCTCATGCAGAGTTTTAACATTCCAGCAACCAAATCATGTCCGTGTTTTCGGTGATGCCAAGGTCGTCAACAATTGATCCGTCTGGTTTGTTTCTACCAAAGTTTCAGTAATGAAATGAAATTTAAGATGGGTAGATTATTGGCCTTTCGTATCAGAGTCTAGTGCCAGGGATGCCGACTGTAGCTTCCAGACAAGCCTCAGGGGGTAGTGATCCTGGAGGTGGCAACGGCATTTCCTTCGTGCGACATATTAAAGTTATACCGCCTATACTCGGTCGGTCCAATAGAATAACTAATACAAAACTATGTGAAAGAACAAAGCAAACCAACATATCTACTACATTCAAGGAAAAAATGGAAATGTATTGGCCGTACTTTAAGGAAAGATAAAAGCAACATAACCAGACAAGCATTTGAATACACCCAGAGTGGAAAAGGAAGAGAGGAAGGCCAGTCAACAGCTGTAAAAGAACTAAAACGAGAGAACACGAAAAAATTGGAATAAGATGGGGAGCAAGAAATGGGGAACTAGTACACAGTTTATCCAGGGAATAAATAAGAAAGAATATGCGTTGACCCGTCCAGTCAGCAACCATACACTTTTGGCCAAGAAACGCATAAGTGCCCAATACTCCGTAAGGAGGGATGGAACTAGAAACAGAGAGTTATTTATAAATTAGTTCAGTAGATGTGAAAGTTTTAAGGGAAAGAAACAAAGTAAACCCAACTTCAATAGAAACAAACATTTAAAATAAAAGAGTTTTGTCAATAGGTGGAACAGTGCAATATAAACTCCCCGGCACAAAATTCGGCCAATAAAAATTTTTGATTAAATTTGACAGTTTATAACTTTTTTATTTGTAGTCCGATTTTCAAGACTCTTGCATAAGTTTGTAGGTACATATTATGAAATCGTTTTTTATTATTCTAGTAATAAACAATACTTGCTTAGATGGCATTGTACCCGGGTGAATAAAAGCGTTCTATTTTCTCCCAACTTTAAAGAATTCTGTGGAAAAATTAAAGGATTGATTTTGTTTGATCGTCTTTTCATATTATTTCGGAGGTAAATCTAAGATTTTGTTTTTTGAATCATTCGAATATCTCTTTTCTTGTAAGAGCTGTAAATAAAAACACTGCTCTGAAGGTTTATATAATTAAAATTTACAATATGAGTTACGTTAGGTCTAGCGGTATTGTGCATTAAGTTAAACTGGTTTCCAATGAAAGATGCAAATGGCACTACTACATCTTCGAGAACTTCTTCAATGTACCGACGAGCAGTCATAGCTCCATTTTCAACAATTACAGATTCGGTACGTGCTTGGCTACAAATGCCTGCCCAAATCATAACGAAACCACCATGATAAGATATTGTCTCTGATATGGTAGAGTTTGACATCTGTAAACTAGCTTCCGACCATCGGGTGACCTCAAACAAATCCTTGATTTGTTAATGAATAAAACGTTACCGCATTGTTGTACAGTTTAGTGGATATCTTTCAAACTCCAGTGGCTGCTGTCGATACCGAAGGAGTAGTTGTGGTACTGTCGCCGGCCTTCGTGAATGAAGCTCAACTTCCAATCTTCTTCGTATCGTTCTTTTATTTACATTTACATGACGTACAAGTTGCAGTTGATTTCTAAGAGACACAGCAGTATCGTTTTATTTCTCAAGGATCTAACAACTTCAAAGCAACCATCGGCTGCAATAGTTGATCTCCTTCTGTCAGAGCCTTGACGTCTTGCGAAATTTCCAATCTTTAGATACACCAAAGTTCCTGCCTTTTAACTTTTGTTACGACCATCCTACCTTAAAGCAACAATTCGAACCACGTCTGCTACTGTTAACACCATGATGAGAAACAATGTATTTTCTTGCTGGTACTGTTATTTTTATAAATGAAAATGTAAATTAATGTCACTGTCATTTAATTTTTATTGACGTGCCAGGCAAGATATTCATGTTTATGAGTCAATAATTGTTTTGTTTACATAAAATTGTAGAGAAATTGTAGAAAAAGAAGAAAATCTTAAAGATGTCTCCGAGATAATACGAAAGAATTATAAAACAATATCAGCTCTTCAATTTTTCCAGAATATTTTTCAAAAGTTTAAAAAAAACGGGTGTGGTAGTCCAGTGGGACTGCCGGTAGAAGTTATACTTCTATACACGCGTTCACCGTTAAAAATTTATATAGAAGTCAATCTGCCCAATCATTACATATGTAATGCTATAGGTAAGAGAGAGCAGAAAGAGAAAAAGAATTAGTTATATAGGTATATGGTGCATCGTTTGCTGTATATAAACATTTGACCTGTAATAGGTGTATAGTAAATGAAGGATTGTATCAATATTTTAATGAAAATATATATTTTTATTTTTATATATGTATAAAAGGAGTTGAATGCAAAAAAAAATTTACACATACTCTGCAGTAAAATTCGTTGTTTATTTTGTTATTAATATAAAAAATACAATACAATAAATAGACTGCAACATAATTCAATATAATAATACAATATAAATTAAAATGTAATATTCATAAGTATTTAAAACTGCCAATATACATAACTTACTTTACGAAGATAAAAATAAAAAAACCAACTCGGATTATGTTGTAAATTTTCATTTTATTTTAAAATTTATGTTTTTTGCGTATACTACATATATTTAATAAGATTAACGTGAGGTTTTTAAATATTTCAAAAATAAAAAAGGAAATTCATAATTGGGATTCGAACTAACAACCACCAGCGTATGAACCAAACACCTAAAGGATTTGCCAATTAGACATGATACTAACGGATTTTAAAATTGACAGTTCTCGGTAAAACAGTGATTATTTTGAAATACAAAAGCCTAAAATAATTACAAACGTTTAATTTTAAATAATACAAAACATATCACATAAATAATAATACATATTATATTATATATAATATATTATTATATATATATATATATATATATATATATATATATAAATATATATATACAATATTATATATATAATATTAAATATATATACAAAAGGAACATTTTATTCTCGAGAGAGGAAGAGAGAGAAAATATAGAAGATATATTTTCTCTCTCTGTCTTACTCATTATCTTACATATGTAATGGTTTCACAGATTCACTCTCATGCAAATTTCCAACGCCGACCGTGCGTATAGAAGTATAACTTCAAAAATAAAACGTTTCCATTCACCCCTAAATAATGCCATATAAGCAAAAATGGTTTATTACTAGAATAACAACAAAAAATGTCAATACACGTACAAATTGATGTAGAATCTTAAAAATCGGAATAAAAATAAAAAAGTTACAAATTGTCAAACTTAATCAAACATTTTTAGTGGCGGAATTTTGTGCCGGAGAGTAAATTTTAAGTTTATAAATAATATATTCGCAAGAATAACAATATTCCTTTTAGCATATACAAGATGTTAATAAAAATAAAATCATTGTTCTTTTTGTTGTTTATAATAATTTATTTTTATTACAGGGAAAAATTCTGAATATAAACGTGAATGCGGGAATAATTATAAGCAATCAAAGTCTCGTTCTGCAGGGCGTATCAAGATCCACCGCCGGAAACTATACATGTGTGGGGTACAATACCGAAGGTGACGGAGAAAGTAATCCATTCTACCTTAACGTCCTATGTATGTATTGCTTAATTAAATAGCTTATACAGTCACGACCAAAATATTTAATTATATATTAAGATTAACGAGTATAATAAAATAAAATCGGTTTTGTATTTTAGCATTTTAGTAAGTGTAGGTGCAAACTTTAGTTGTTTTTGATTTAAAAATATATTGCAACATGCAGCGATCTTGTACACGACATAAAATGTGACTAGAATCTCATCCATAATATTGACACCGCGGTTGCGGGTTAACTTATCCGCCGTTAGTTATTCTAAACATCAAAGGTAGTGGTGTAACGTGAAACATGCAAGCGATGTCGTCTATTATACATGTATCAGAGTATATTAGAGATAGTGCGAATACTTTTGACCACGGCGCAGTAGACGAAATTTGTTTTACAATAGAACCTTTTTGCCTTTACATTAATTTCGACTCCGCCTTCGCGCAGCTTCATGGTCAGGAGTGTTTACACTATCTCTATTTCCATCTGACACAGCAATATAGTACGGAGAGTAAAATCAGCTCTATTGATAAGGGACACCTTGTATATTTTCGAATTGTTGATCTCCAGCTACTTAATAAAGTAAAAGAGCAACAAGATTTTTATACAAATATCGACTAACTGTTATTATTATTCGGGTTTATGCCATATGGGTCTTATCCCCTTTAAGGTAGAAATTCATTCACTACGTTATCAAAAGGATTTAGCTACAGGGGGATTCTTTACGTGTTATCGAGTCCTAGGTGACCTGATATGCCAGAGTATCTTTCATATAAAATTCACCATACAGGTGTTGTCATGAACACAATCTATTTCATGCAATGTCTCGAAAGTTACTCTTGAAAGACCGCTTGATGACCTTAGTCGTGTGGAGCACTTGCTGGAAACTTGCTTGAAAATTTATTGATTAGATGATTCGTTCGTAAGTCTAAGTTCTATGTTTATTTGGTATGTTCCGGTTGCTGTAGCATTGTTTAATGTTGTGATTGCCTTTAAAAGTTATTTCATTATCCAGAAATAATTAACACAATAAAACACTAAAACCTTTTTTTTTTAACACTTCCACAAAATATATTATATAATATTATCACTACAGCTGTTTCGGCAAAGAGTCTTTCTCAAGTGATCTATTTTTACTTTTACGTTTACACTTTATAGTCTTTAACTCCATAAGTTGAGGAGCAGAGAACTGTTTATCTCAAGTTGAACATTCAGAATTATGTCTGTATTTTCCAATTTGTTTAATTTTTATAGATTCTAATAAAGATAGCTTAAGACCTTTATTTTGAATGTGAAGAATTTGAAATTCATCAATAAAACAATGATTATGGTCTAAAACGTACGCACTTCACCGTCTAGATCAAAATAATTCTTTTAATGGCGAATTTCAAATTCTTCCCATTCAAAAAAAAGGCATTAGAAGTCTTTCTTAGAATCTATGGAAATAAACAAATTTAAAAATTGAGACATAATTCTAAATGACTAACTTGAAACAAACAGTTCTCCCCTTTTCAACTTATTTAGTTAAAGTCTTTAAAGTGTAAACGCGTAAATGATACATATCACTTGAGAAAGGCACTCTGTCGAAACAGCTGTAGTGATAATAATTTTCTGGAAGGTTTTAAAACAAAAGTTTTCAGTGGTTTATTAACGGAAATGACTTCAATATTACTACTCAGGGTTTTTGGGGTCACTGATGACGAATCTCATGACGGCGATGATCTTAAAGGTCTCACGTATATTATAAACCAGCTGCTCCAACCTTCTTCTTCTTTAGGTGCCGTCTTCTTAGCGAAGGTTGGCGATGACCTCTGCAAAGTCTTCCTTATTTTGGGCTTTCCTTATTAAACTTTGAAAGTCTAATCCTGTCCAATCTTTGATGTTGCGCAGCCAGGTCATTTGTCTTCTACCCGAGCCGCGTCTGCCTTCTATTTTCCCTTCTATAATAAGCTGCTGCTCCAACCACTAGCAGAAAATATTATTAGAGAGTATCAGATGGGGGAGATCGACACTGGATCAAATATTTACAGTCAAACAGATCTTGAGTAAATCATGGGAACATGACATTGATGTTCACAACGTATTTGTAGACTTCAAACAGACATACGACTCAGTCAAAAGGAACCAACTCTACAATATATTGGCTGAATTGGCAATACTACATAAATGAGGTAGACTCATTAAAGCCACAATGGATGAAACTCAGGCATGTGTACGAATACAAAACCACCGGACAGAGTTTTTCAAAATTTTGCAGGGACTAAAGCAGGGAGATGGGCTGGCCCCAACTTTGTTGAACCTGGCGCTGGAGTATGCGGTTAGGCAAATTCAAACTGTACGAGAAAAGCTACTGACAACTGAACGGTATAACTGGCCGCTTATGACGATGATAATAATATTATGAGTAGAACATAAACAGGAGCACAAAAAACATAAACAGAGTTAAAAACGCAGACAAAAGGCTATTTCTGGAAATTAACATAGAAAAAAATAAAAATTATACAGACGAGAAGAAATATAGCCCCACAAAACATTATACATGAAGATGACATTGAAACGGTTGGAAAGTTTATATACCTGGGAGTAGAAATATATGTCGATGGATCAGAAGGTGGAGAAATACGGAAAAGAATAACGCAGGAAAACAGAGCTTATTTTGTCATCTCCCATATCTTTTGGTCTAAAAATGTCCATCGAAATACAAAGATGAGAATCTATAAAATCTTAATTCGACCAATAGCATGCTATAGCAGGGAAGCATGGGTCCTGAAAGGCACATCCAAAAGCAAACTTGACACATTCGAAAGGAAAGTACTAGGACCTGTGAGGGAAAACGGAATCTTCAGAAGTCTATACAAGAACGAGCTATATCAACTTTATGAGGAAGCACAACTGTCAGACTTCATTAGAATACAAAAATTGCAATAGGCCGGATATGTGATAAGAATGGGAGAGGATAGGTTAACAAAAAGAGCACTTAATGAAACTCCAGGAGATGAGTCCGACCTGTGCCATAGATGCCTCGCACACTATCGGCGATATAATACTAGTGTTTAGCGATCCCAAAAACCACCGAGTAACGAGTTTTTACTGATTTTGTATCGAATTTTTACAAAACTCTAGGAGCTTAGGCCCATTCTGGCCACCAGAAGCCTCGCACAGTATCGCCGGCATGATATTAGTGTTTAGCGACCACAATAACCCCTAAGCAATGACCTTTAATTTTGTATCGAATTTTTACTAAACTCAAGACGCTGAGAATACATGTGCATAAGGTGGCTCGCACATCATCTTTGACATGATATTAATGTTTAGCGACCCCAAAAACCACAAATTATTGAGTTTGCATTGATTTTGTATAGAATTTTTACAAAACTCTAGGAGACGGGGTCCGTCCTGGGTACCAGATGCCTCGCACACCATATCTCAGATATAATATAGATGTTCAGCTACCCCAAAAATCACTAAGTAATGATTTTCACTGATTTTGTATTGATTTTCCAAAAAAACTGCAGGAGACAAGGCCCAGGTGTACCACGTGTCTCGGAGATCATCGCCGTTATGATATTTATATTCAGTGATCCCAAAAACCAAAAAAAAATTATTTTTACATCATCATTTTTGTTCACAAAATTTCCTGATGCTCATACGAATCGAACGCAAAAAGTTCCATTGACATCCATCCTACTGCAACAATTTGGTGGGTTTCTTGCTTCATTGCCTTATCTATTATTGGAGATCTTAATTTCTAATCCTAAACCATCACAACCGCGTTATTGTACGTACGTTACCGATTTGAAAGGACCTCCATTATTTTTTGCCGCTAGAACGTACTTACAAAAAACTAGTACATACATCTAAAACGGGTTTTGGCTATTTTCTGTAAGACAGCACGAACGGATTTTATACGAGTATATTATTTAAACGATTCTTCTCTATTGCCATACCTGTACAATCATATGTGATTCGGGCCATCTTAAAGATGAAGTAGTTTTGTACCTTTTGGTTTTTTTTTTTAATAAATTTCACGATAATTTTTTCGTTTTGAGTGTCACCAATTTCGTAGTCACGAAATTTAAGTATTTCCATTTCCTATTATTTTAAAGTTGCCGCTACCCACCCTAAGCAAGCAGCAAGTGTAATATTGTTGGTCAGTTGAATCGTTGCATATTTACTTCATACAAAATCAGTGTAAGTTCACCGAATAGACTTGACTGTTTTTATTTGGGCAATTAGTAATTACTGTCTTTCTGATTGCCTCTTAGGCTATGGCTCCACGAGCGACAGATTGTCGCTAGCAGTAGCAGTAAAATTATGGCTCCACGAGCGACAGTTTACAGTGGGTATATCGCCGCGTTTTGGTCTTGTAGTGGCTCCATGAGCGTTAATATGACGCAGCTACAATAAGTGGTATCTTGTCCGTTTATATAGTGTCCGTGTATATAGCAGATAAAATAAATAAATAAATATGTAAAATAAATTCAGACCGATAATTCAATAAAATAGTATGGATAATCTATCATTTCAACAAAAAGTTGCTTTAATATTGGCATTGCGCCGTCGACGTAGGGTTAAAAAAAAAGGAAATGGTGAATTCACCCTGTTCTAGTGCCTAGACAGACAGGGGGAAAATTTTTTCTTTTACACAAAAAATTAAAAGAATATCCTGACAAGTTTTTTGAATATCACAGGATGTCAGTGTCTTCTTTTAATTTTTTATTATGTGAAATAGAAGATATACGAAAACAGGATACATCAATGCGTGATAGCCTAAGCCCAGAAGAAAAATTAGCAATTACCTTAAAGTAAGATTTCAAATTACATATTTTATAATCCTATACATGTATCTACCTAAAATAAAAAAAAATAAAATATTTAACTATTTAACTTTCATTAGAATAAAAAGGGGCCGCCTCCACTTCTTACCTCTGCGTATCTGTAATTCGCTACTGAATTATCAAGTAGATCGACGGCTCCCATATGTCAATTATATTAATTTATCATATTGGGTTGATGTAATGAATCTTTCTTTTCCAATATCTAACTTGCTTTTTTATGTTACAATAATTATCGTTATATTATTATGAATCACGCCAAGCTATCAAAAACGAAACTTTAGTACTAAAGAATAATAAAATTTTACTATAAACAATAATTATTAAAATTTTGATATGATTAGACAACCACTTATATAGAAATTAATCACCAGTTCGAAGAAAGAAATCCAAAAAATAGATTTTCCGGAAATCAATAAAAACTATTTATTCTCTCTATTCAACTTTTTCTTATTTAATAATGGCATAATCTATTATAAAGTACAGTTTGATACGGTTAATTGGGATTAAAAAAAAAACATCCATTAATTTTTGTTATCTAGAGAACCGATAAAGAAAATATTGGATTTATTTCTTTCTTAGAACTTATAATTTTTTGTTATGATTTGAGACAAAAAATTGTATGAAAAAACTGTAAAGTAATTTATAAAAACAAAGAAACAACTTAACAAACACAAGGAAATAAAAAAAAAACAAGAACAAAAATATCCGATTAAATGACAATTACCGCTTCAAGCGACAAATTACTGCTAGTGGAGCCACAAACGCGCTGCAAATTACTGCTAAAAAATAGGTCCGGATCTATTCGAACGCGACACGACCTTGACGACGCGTCTCGGTCTCGAAACGAAGCGACAATCTACAGCGCGTGGAGCCACTCAGTATCACTGCTGTTGTTTTCATTTATCAAGCTACATTTTACTGCTACTGCTAGCGACAATCTGTCGCTCGTGGAGCCATAGCCTAAATTATACAATATCTTTTTTATTTTTTATAAAGTATTTTTATGGAGATTTTACTTACTCAATTTTCTGTAGTATGGTCTTTATATTCGTTGTATTTAATATATATTTACAGATGCACCTAGTTGTAAGCCAAATCAAACTAGAATCTACGGTGTAGCAAAACAAGAAAGAGCTCAGATCAGTTGCCATGTAGATGCCAACCCACCTGATGTTGAATTCAAATGGACATTCAATAATTCTGCTGATTCGGTTGATGTGAGTCAATCCTACATCGCCCGTAGTGGTACTGCAAGTGTAGTTTCGTATACTCCTATGACTGAACTTG
This sequence comes from Diabrotica undecimpunctata, assembly GCF_040954645.1. Lineage (NCBI taxonomy): Eukaryota > Metazoa > Arthropoda > Insecta > Coleoptera > Chrysomelidae > Diabrotica > Diabrotica undecimpunctata. The sequence continues at coordinate 117,747,252 of NC_092807.1, read as the reverse complement.
ACTATGGTACTTTACTATGCTACGCCTCCAACAGAATTGGTGCACAAAGATCTCCTTGTGTGTTTCATATCATAGCTGCGGGTAAGTTTAAATCTGTCTATTTAAATGAAAAAATGATTAAGAGTAATTTCTGTAGTTTTTGTACCATTTACTGGTAAATGTCCAATACAAATATTTAAAAATAAAACTTCCTTAATAGATAAAATGTAACTTTAAAGAAAGACAAAAAAGTTTACCGATAATGCTGAGTGTATGAGGATGGCTTCGGAGATAGGTTTTGTTTACAGCATAAAATTCATCGGTAGTTTACTTCGTATTTTACCCATTTTTCGTTCCTGTTTATTTATATTTTATTAACAAACTCATATTGCTTTATTTTTTACAGATTTATTACTACACTCACTGGTACTATTAATGCCACTGAAAATTATCGCTTTGTATGTTTCATGAATAAGTGTTTGATATTTTTTTAGTTCCCCGTGTTAGATATTTTCTGCGTCACACGGATGTGTTTTTATAGGTTTTTTGCCACTCTAAGATTAAATTTGGCATGAAACAGACGTAATAAACTGCAGAAGTTGATCATTGTCTAGTGATCTCCACATTGAGAGCTAGAATTTCAAACGTCAGCAGATAGAAAGAAATTGAATGTGCAAAATCTGAGAGACGCAACAATTCCAGAACGATACTCGGAAAACATCACCAAAGGCTAAGGAATTAAAATGTAAATAAAGAAAGCCAGACAAATACAGACTCCTACTGAACCAGAATAAAGGAAGATATTAAAGCAGCAGCAAAAGATGAATAAGAAACATAAAATTCTGCCTGTAAAAATAAGTTAATAATTTCAGACAATGATAGACTATACTAAAAATATTTTAAAGGTAAATATGTTTTTGATATTAAATGTCTACAATTCTACAGGGAATTAATATTGCTACGAAATTATTAAAAAAAAACGTAGTTATCTTTTAAATTACCTCGTTTATCACTTCCAAACCTTATATTAAAAAATGAGAACATCAAGAAAAACCCAAAAATGTAAAAGTTAATAGAGAGTATACTATTAAAAAAAAAAGTTTGTTTCACTTCGTCAATATGGGTGGCCCTGTATATTTGAAAATATTTTAAAGAATGGTCCTATCTGTATTCTAAATTTTACATAAATATCTTTTTTTTTTCATATCTCTTACGGTAAATGAGTAATTGACTTTCTCGCACTAATACCGCACACTGTTTTTAGTGTAAAGCATTTTTTTAAGAACTGATTTATTTAAAGGCAATACAAAAGTTTTCCCTACTTTAAAATAATTACTGTAAGTATATTAAAGCATTTATAATAGCCTAAGATACGATATAAAATCGATCTGGATCTGTTTAATCAATAAAAATTATTTGATGTGAAATTTAGTATGTTAAAAGTTATAAAAAACAAGGTCCGATATAATTTTGTTCTGACTATAATTATTATCTAATAATTAAAAACTCGGGTAAGCGGGTAGCGGCTAGGAACGGCGGCGGACAGTCCTATCAGGGAAATTTAATCGTTCCCTGTCCTCCGCAGATTCCAAGGATTTCCTGACACGGGAAACTAGCACCTGTTTAGGGTCCCATGTCCAGGGTTACGGATAAAGACCACAACGCAAAATCCCGTGATTTTAAGGCTGGTATAGAATCAAACAGCGTCTGATCCAGAATGGACGGTTACAAACAGCGTCTGACTCTAGGTTAGGGCTGGCTGAAATCAAAACTTGCCAACCTGCTCGGCAAGCGTGGTTGGCGAGTTTTGATTTCAGGATATGCGTATTAACGTAAAGAGAGAAAGACGAAAACTATTAACAACAAACCCTTTACCGATGGCAGACATCCTAGCCAGTAATAAAGAGAGATACCAAGAGGAATTAGCACAGAAACTAGAAGCACATACCTTTGAGTACAAGAATATAGATGAACTAGCTGAGGAAATAACTAAAGACATACAAACAGTCACTAAGAAACTTTGTTGCAGAATAAGAAAACAAAAAGAAGCTAAACTAAAACCTGAGACTCTAGAACAAATAGAGAAAAGAAAAAGAACGAACAGAGATAACCCGGACTATAAAGCGCTCAACAGAAGTGTTAAGAAAAATATTCTAAAAGACCTCAGAGCTTATAGAACAAACCAGATTCTTAAAACCATAGAGAACAATAAGAACATGAAAGTACTGTAAATGTAAATTCACTGGTAGGAATAAAATCATAAAGATAAAAGACGACCGTGAAACATTGTGCTCGCATAAGGAAAAAATCGTTAGAGAAATCCGAAAATTTTATTAGAAGCTGTATACTTCTATTATTCCGAACCCCGGTATACCAACAAAACATATCTTAAATGTGGGCTCAAAGGATCCCTGAAATAATAACATCAGAAATTAGAGCCGCCCTAAAACATGAAAAATGGGAAAACACCAGAAAAAGATAAAATTACTTTAGAGATGCTAAAAATGGGAGGCAATGCATTAGAAGAGGCAATGAGAGCATTATTGAATAAATGCCTATTGGAAGGACAAATACCAAAAGCATGGAAAAATGCGGAAGTCATTGTACTCCATAAAAAAGGTGACGCCGCAAATATAGAAAACTACCGATCAATAAGCTTATTGTCACACCTTTACAAACTACTAACCCGAATAATAACAAATAGATTGACAGCTAAGCTACATGCATACCAACCAGTGGAGCAAGCAGGCTTTTGTAAGGGTTTTAGCAGTATCGATCACTTACAAACAATCAGGACAGTTATTAAAAAAATAATAGAGTACAACATACCACTACATCTGGCGTTTGTCGATTATCACAAAGCATTCGACAGTATCGAGAAATGGGCTTTCTTAACAGCATTGGATGACGCCAGAGTAGATTCAAGATATGCTGGCCTCCTTAAGAATATATACGATGATACTACTGTTGACGTAGAAATAGACGATGATCTGGAAACTATGAAAATAGACCTTGGCAAAGATGTGAGACAAGGCGACACCATATCACCCAAGTTATTTACTTTGGCATTAGAAAATGTCTTCAAAAAACTAAATTTGGTCGAAAAGGGATTAAAAATAGATGGAGTGTATCTTAACCGTTTGCGTTTCGCAGACAACATAGTACTAATAAGCACAGATATCCATGAACTAAAATCAATGCTACAAGATTTACATCCCAAATCGAATCAAACAGGATTAAAAATGAATCTCGACAAAACAAAGATAACAGCCTAGAAAACATCACGATAGATAACATCAATATAGAAAAGGTAGAACAATATATATATATATATATATATATATATATATATATATATATATATATATATAGGACATGCAATTAAAACCAAAGGAAAATTAAAACAACTTCCTACGACTTATAATGGAAGAGAAAGAGGAAGGAAGAAGAGATCCAGGAAGAAGAAAATGCTCCTGGTTGATGAATGTAAGAGACTGGACAGGCATGGACACACATTCTATACTAAGAACAGCTCAAAATATAGAGCAATTTGCTGTAGTTATAGCCAACCTTCAGTAATGGAGAAGGCACCTTAAGAAGAAGAAATTAAAAGAAGGACACAATTGTCATGGGCTGCTTTTGGTAAGTTGAGCTTTATTTTAAAAGACAGAAAAATCCCAATACATTTAAAACGAAAAACCTATGACACTTGTATACTACCAGTTGCAACTTATGGATTGGAAACTATGGCAATAACAAGAAAAATGGCAGAACAATTAAGAGTAGCTCAACGGGCCATGGAGAGGGCCATGTTAAATATAAGCCTCAGAGACAAAATTCCTAACACCGAAATACGTCGAAGAACTAAAGTAACCGACATCATGGAAAAAATAGCAACATTGAGATGGCACATGTAGCAAGACAAGACACCAACAGATGGTCTCATAAAGTGACATTCTGGAGACCTCGAGAAACAAAAAGAAGCGTGGGAAGACCCAAAAAGAGATGGATAGACGATATAACAGCTGTAGCTGGAAAGTTGTGGATAAGAATTGCAAAAGATAGAAAAGCGTGTAAGCAATTGGAGGAGGCCTATGTCCAACAATGGATAAATGAAGGCTGAAGAAGAAGAAGAGAATTAAAAACTAACTTTTTTTGTATAAATTAAAAAAACTCCACCCGAGTAGATATTATTTTAGATTTTGTGAATCATTCGAAACAAAAAAAATCTTAAGTTGTATCGTTTAAAGTCATAAACAATTTAAAACTGAAAAAAAAAACGAAAGATGACGATTTTCAAGGCTTAAAAACATATTTAAAAAATATCATTTTTGAAGATACGAAGTACCTAAATTGAAGATAAACCTAATTCAAACAGTTTTCGATAAATATTTTGGACTTATTTAATTTTGAAACATTGTTTTTTAGTTGTTAATGTAGCCGATCGAAAAAATACGAAAAAATACGAAAAAATAATATTTTTCACTTGTTTTTAAATCGTCAGTTTTCATTTTTTTAGTATTAAATTATTTATAACTCGAAAACAATCCACATAATAGAAAATTTACAACAGGCCTTTTATGTTTGAAATGATAGAAAAAATCTAAAATAATATCTGCACGGGTCGATTTTTTTTTTCAAAGTTTGTTACAAATGAAACAAAGTCGTTTTTTAATTATTAGTTAATTATAGTCAGGACAAAATTATATCGGGCACCCCTTCTTTTAAATACACATCAAATAATTTTTATCCATTAAACAGACCGATGTAGGTCGATCTTATCTTTAATCCTCTATTATAAGAGTAAATTTTGAAAAGGCACATTTTGTCATTTTAGTTGGAGAAAGTATACACATGAAAATGGGAACTGTTACCACCAAGTCCTCCTAGGAAAAGAGCTAAAAAGATTCATATATATATATATATATATATATATATATATATATATATATATATATATAAGAACCAAAGAAATAATGGTTAATAAATGTGAATTACAAGATAATCCTATTTTAGCGTTAACGGATATTCAACAAAAGGTTGCAGATAAAGTTGGAGTTTGTTCTAAAAATGTCTTCAATGTCATTAAAGAGTATAAAAGTACCCACACAAGTCATTCAAAATTAATAGATGCTGTAGATGATGTTAATAAGTCAGCTATAAGAAGAAAAGTTCATCAATATTTCTTCTGTAATAAAGTTCCTACAATTAACAATTTACTAGTCCGGCCCTGAACAAACGCGTGTTTCCAGCGTGCATTTGTTTACACCGTCCGTAGCTTGAAGTTGAATTTACTTAGAGAATACCTCAAGATTACCCAATACCTAACCTAACTTAACCTAACCTAACCTAACCTAACCTAACCTTTTTTTTTTTTTTTTTTACATCTTTAAAGAGAAGAAGGAAAAATCTGCATACAGACACCTGTGCCTCACACAGGTAGTGTTGGGTTCCTAATACCCTAGCGAAGCCGTGCCAGGGCGAGATGCCCCAGGAATTTAGACCTTTGACATCTCGCCCCGTCACCACCCCGAGACGGTCGGCGTCCAACTAAAAACCTCTCCTCTGTCACGCCAGACATCAGGATGGAAGGGCCGGTTAAGGCATACATCTCTCCTGATGCCCTGCTATCGCCCGATTCCCATTCTTTCTCCGACACATTCATTGAGGAAACTACATTCACACGAACCACCAAGGACTTTCAACCCCTGCCTTAGCGAGGCTGCCATCTCTCTCGCGTCGTCTGTGTCCCATTTGCTACTATTTCGGCCTGCGACAGTCCGAACCCCACCAAGGTGCTACTCGCTTGTTTCAGAAGTCTGTTGCGAGTTCCCTCTCCTCTCGTTCTTTTGAAGAGAGCAGCTCCCTGATAAATTTGTGGATCCGTGTCCACCATCACTCATCCGTCATCATTTTCTCCACCATTTCTCTCACGGAATCAAACATTCTGCAGTTACACTCTCTTACAAACTTATCTCTTTCATCCGCCCAACGCTCACATTCCAACATCGTGTGTGTCACAGTATCCGAAAAACCACAGTAAAGGCACTGATCGGACTGAGCCCTCCTAAACCTGAAAAGGTAGCTGCGGAAGCAGCCATGGCCTGTGAGCATTTGCGTTAGATAATAATCCAGATGCCTATGCCCACAGTCCACCCAGCTTCGAAGGTTCGGGATTAGTGACTTCGTCCACTCCGCCACATCACGTGTTGCCTCCCACTCCTGTTGCCACTGACCAATTGAGACTAATCTCTCGGCCAGTCTTATCTCATTCATTTCTCGCTCTCCAATGTTCCGCCCCCTACGGCTGTGAATCCTTGCCCTTTCACCTACTAGTACATGTAGAGGAACACAGCCGGTGATAACCCACAGAGCGGCAGCTGACACAGTTCTGTAGGCACATGCTACCCGAAGCAGACTAGTTCTGTCCACGCGTACCATGAGCCTCTTGTAAGTCGGTATTTCTACCGCCTCACTCCAGACTGGGGCCGCGTAGAGGACGACAGACTGCACAACACCGTGGAGCGCCCTTCTCCTTTCGGATTTGGGACCACCGATATTAGGCATTATCCTCCCCAGCGCAGCCATTCTCTGAATAGCTCTGCGGGTCACCCCCCTCAGATGTTCCCCCCAACTCCCACACTGGTGGAGAGTAACTCCCAAATACTTAACGTACTTTTTGGGCGCCACTCTCGCTCCTGCGCACTCGAATTCCACCCTATCTCTCTTTCTATAGCCTCTGAGTACTACAGCCTCCGTCTTATCCTCCGCGAGAGAAAGACCATGCTCACTCATCCAATCCTCAACTAGTACACACGCACGCGTAATCCGAAGCAAGAGTTCCTCCCTGTCCCGTGCCGCTACCAGCATAGCAAGGTCGTCCGCGAATGCGAAGGGGGTCACACCCTCCCCATATTCGCAGTTTAAGACCCCGTCGTATGCTAGGTTCCACAACGTCGGACCCAGGACGGAGCCCTGCGGGACCCCAGCCGTTACATCCACCATCACACCATTTTCCACCACAATCTTTCTCTCGGAAAGGTAATCAGCGACCACATTCCTCAGATACCCAGGACAGTTCCTTGCTTCCAAAGAGCCCATTACGTGACCCCACTGCAATGTATTAAACGCATTTCGGACGTCAAAGAGAATCAGGACGACCCATCGATGATCAGCCCCAACTCCCCGTGCCGCCCGGAGCACATCGGTCACCGCATCCACTGTACTTTTACCCTGGCAGAAACCATATTGTCTCGGAGACAGGCCTCCAGACATCACAATCACCTCTTCGATACGCGAACGTAGCATTCTCTCATACAGCTTTCCGATACAAGGAAGAAGGCAAATAGGACGATATTTTCCTGCCTTGAATTTAGGCAGGAGCACGAGCCTCGAGATTTTCCAGGGATCCGGAAAAGACTGCGCGGCAAGAAGGGCATTCATGTGCTCCAGAAGCCACGTGGGCTCCAAACGCCCCAGACGTATAACCGCCTCAGGTGGGACACTATCTAGACCGGGAGCCCTACCAGACTTAAGGGAACTCACCGCCACAGCTAGTTCATCCAAAGTAAAGGGAATCCCACACTCAGCCTCGACGTCTCTCCGCACACCATGCCACCGTCCTTGTGGAAACTGGAAACAGTTCGGTGACTATTTCCAGCTTCCGGTCCAATGGCATGTCATACGGAGCACAGGCGTCGAGATGCTTCATTGCGATCTTATACCCTTCACCCCAGATGTCCTCGTCCAGCTTGTCACACAGTACCCTCCAGTGCCTTTTCTTCTCGGCTCGGATCCTCCTATTCAACTCCTTCTTCCTCGCACGGTACGACGTATCCACACGTTCCACCTCTTCCGCGCTCCGACGTATTCTCGCCCTTGTCAAGTGCCGGCGAAGGGCCACGCACTCTTTTCTCAGTTGCTCTATCTCGACACTCCACCAGTAAGGCATTCTACCCGTACGCTCAGTCCTAATTTCACTCATATGCATCGCGGCTTTCATAACCTGCTCGAGGCCTTCCACCGAAGGTGTAAGACGTCGAGCCCCATGTACCTCCCATCTAATACTCTCATCATATACACCCCAGTCCACCTGATATCTCCGGCATCTCGGCAGGCAAGGTTTGGGTCTACCCCCAACGTCCCCCGTCTTGCCAATCGAAAAGCCGATGAATTGGTGATCCGTGCCGGTATACTCCGTCAGTACTGCCCAGTCCTTGACACATCGGGCGGTTCCCTGCGTAGCGAGGGTGACGTCGATGTAGGATCTGGAATCGCCTCTTACAAAAGTTGGCTCCAAACCTGTGTTTAAAACCACTAGATCTAGTGCCCCGATCCATTCCATTAACATTTGACCCCGAGTGTCAGTGATCGGCGAGCCCCATACAGCAGATTTTGCGTTGAAGTCGCCGAGCACCACGCACTCGTTACCCAGTCGCCTCACCTCTTCCATAATTGCATTTAACCTATTCTCATACTCACCTACCACTATATTCGGTGAAATATAGCAGCAGACCAGATTCAATCTCTCCATTCTCACTGATATATAGCCCATATGAGCGTCAATCCCATACACCCTTAATTTGCGATTACAGATATGCACACCGACGACACCAGCATCATCCACAAACCAGCCCCGATTCCTGACCAACGTGGGGTTCGGTTCCGCCGCCACGAGCAGATCATATCTCCCCTCAGCGGCGGAAGCCAGGGCGAGATCGTGTGATAGTCTCGCCCTGCCCACATTGGTCTGGAGAATCCTCAGCTCAGCACTGCAGTTAGTTGCCATGTCGAGAGGAGGATACGCGCCTCTTTAGGCCCCACTCCCGGAGCAACGTCTGGCTTCGTCGACCAGATATCTGAACTTAGGGCAGTCTCTCGACCCACTCAAGTGACCCTTTACATTGCAGTTCATGCAACACTTTATCTTAGCCGTGCATTCCCTGAGAATGTGCCCTTCTTGGCCACATCCCCAGCATCCCTTGCGCTCTTCTTCCTTACATTCATTCCTGGTATGCCCATAGGCTTGACACCTATAGCATCGCAGGATAGGCACTTTCTCCCTTACAAGTCATGCTACAAAGCCAACCTTCAATCGTTCCTTTTTCAACAACACATTGGCAACATTTTCATCGACCTCCACAGTGGCGTTTAAGCCATTTCGTGAAGGCCTAATCCCTAGAACTTCGCATGACGCATTGCTGCCAGCACCACTCTGGATTGCGTCAGCGACGTCCTTGGCTGTCGTTACCGCATCCATCCCTATCAAGAGAAGTTTTCTCCTCGCTGTACCACCCCTAGTCGTTACTTTCGCAACGCAGGAGGGCATCGAGCCGACGACTTCTCTGACTCTTTCTACCGCCTCACTACCACCCTCCAGCTCAAGGACTACCCCTTGCTCTTTTGTTTTACGCACTCTCTTGATAACAATATCACTCCTTTCACACAGGCCCGTCCTGAGCCCCTGTAGAAGTTCGGCATACGTTCTGTCCTTCGTCTTCTCTACAATTACCACTCCATTTTTCACCTTGGGCTTCATCACTCTCGCCTCTTTACCACTCTTTCCAAACACTACGACCTTGAAATTCCTGTCTTTGAACGCCCACTCCGCAAGCTTTCTGGACACCTCAGTTCCCAGAGCTGCCGGAGCGGCAAGTCCAACACTCGTTCTACCACACTTTTCCATTTTCTCCCCCAGCAACTTACATACCGACAGGAACTTCACTGCCATAGGCTCCTCTCCCTTTCCAACAATGAGCTTGTATATGCACTTTTCCGTGCACACCTCTTGCCCATCCTCTTTCAATACTCCCACCCTCGAGAACATTGTTCCTACTCCTCCGCTGGCGTCGCCAATTACCGGCACTCCCGGCAGTTCCGGGTATCTCTCCCGAAGCTTGCCGATCATGGCGGCATCTGCCGTGTCCGCGGTTATTGCAACGGCCACATCACCAGCGGATTCAAGGAGACTACCCTCACACATACTTGTTCTCTCAAAGATTCCCTCCGGTCATTCTTGACTGACTAGATCCATGATCTCATCAGTCCCCTTACACTCATCCCAACTCTTTCGAATTTCGTTCGCTCTATTCTCATTCATCTGCAGGTCATCAGATATTGTAGCCTGCACACCTGCATTCCTTTTAGCACATCCGACAAGAGACGCGTCCGTCTGCGTCCCCGTCGAACTCACACACTTCCTTGCTACCTCTCTTTCACTATGCCCTTGTTCTCTGGCCAAAGAGATGAGATTCCCGGCACGGGATATCTCCCTCTCCAACCCGCAGAACATGGTGGTCATCTTTTTCACACCGGACTTGATTTCCACCTTGGTGTTGACGTTGACTTGCGTCAACTTCAACACCTTTTCCAACTCTACCTTCAACCAGGACATCTCCCTCTCAACCCTATTGAGATTCACAGGAGGATGCTCCGGCGATTTTGGCGACTCCGCTCTCCTCTTTCTCTTGCCCCTCACCTGGGACCAGTCCGAACTATTGCCTGCGTCGTCTAAATCGACCGGCTCTGGAGAACTTTCGGACCCAGAACTCGGTCTTATCTCTCCTCTTACCGTCTCCACTCTGACCCCTACCATGCCAACGGGAGTTTTGCAGGTCTCACCCGCAGCACCCCCACCGCATACGCGCTTGGGCCGCGGGGGCGTTCGCCCGATCTTCTCAGACCGAGCGAACACTCCCGAGCCCTCACCTTTCGCTCCTTCAACATCTTTTGTTTTGTTTTTTGTTTTGTCTAATTCCATCTAATTCCCACGAATAGGGCCGAAATATCCGTCCAGCGAGGCAGTGCGCCCTTACCTCGCTAAGGCTACCATACAACGAGAAGATGCCATTCTCCCCGAGGGCTCCGTTCGAGACCATCTGACGCTAGGCCATTCATCCCATAGGCACGGGTCGCTTAACACCTTAAGATTGCGGATTTTTTCATGAGGTTTACTCCTCCCAGCGGTAGTCGCACGCATGCATGCCAGTAAGACCAGCACGAATGAGTGTAACTAGATGACCGACACAGCCGCCTCTCCTATGACGGTATATGGCAGAGCAGCTGGAATTGGCTGCTCTCATCTTGGGGAGGTGACCGTAGGTGGGGGCAGGGCGTACCAACTCCGGTCCCCAACCACGCCCACCTCCCTTAGCAGTCATAAGCCTGCCCCCTCGCGCCCGCTTTACAAAATTTAGCGACCGCGACAGGACAAGAAAATGCCCGCCTCTCCGTTTAGTCGGCTTTTACGACAAGCAGGAGGATCACTGTGGGGATATTCTACTTAAGAGGCCCGTACCCCACACGGGGAAACCTAACCTAACCTAACCTAACCTAACCTAACCTAACCTAACCTAACCTAACCTAACCTAACCTAACCTAACCTAACCTAAGATTTGCAGACGACATCATTCTGATCGCTAATAATCCTGCAGAACTTTAAGAACTTATAAGTGATCTAAATGCAACTAGCAATGAAGTTGGCCTAAAAGTAAACTTGACAAAAACTACGGTTGCGATACTTGGATAAAGAAAGAGATCGAGTTGCCATCCAGAGCCCGTACAGAGTAGAGATGTGTAGTTCACCATCGAAATAGTTCAAATGAACGATTCTTTCAACTGAACTAATTGAATTAGTTCATTAATTTTCATAGAACTAGTTCACTGCGAACGATTTGCATTATAAATTCTGTCTCAACTTATAAAGAAGAAAATAATGAATGAATGAGATCATATATTTATTATTTTGTGAATGGGATGGACTGACTAGTTTAAAAAAAGAAGGGCCGTTTAGCCTCAGATAACAGATCATTTCTTATGAACGTGACAATAACATAAACAGTCTTATCTTAATATCATAAAGGTTCGGATCTTATGCCCCTGCATTGGCTTGAACGTTGACATGCTGTGTTGTTTCTTGTATTGTAATTTTGAAATAACAATTTTAAGTTGTGGTTAAAATGATTGATGCATTTACATAAAATATAATTTTATGTAAAAGTGAGAATGAAAATGTGTTATTTAATGTTCCTAGAAAATTCACTGATTTTCTTTCGTAAGGTTCTTTTAGAAATAACCTAATTATAGATACCTATGAGTTTAAATATACGTAAATAAACTCCTGGACAAAATTATCGCACCACTCATATTTTTCTCAATAATCTTTAGTTATTGATAATTTACTGTACAAGTTGCTTATGGACCTTGTTTGACAGTGACAGTTGTTATTAAAGCTAATAATAGTCTTGTTTTATAACAATAATTTGTAACAATTTATAACAATAATTTGTATTAAACTTCGTTTTAGACTAAAAGTGAGTTAAATTTTTCATAACGATTGCCGATTAAAGCAAACTGCTTGTGAGAAACAAGCTTTTTATTGTGATATTTTTAATGACGTGCATGTTTAGAAGTTCATTTGCATAAAAATCAAATAAAAAAATGAACCGCCAAAGAAATTTGTGAGGCAGTGCGAGCATCGACTCTCCTAGATGAAGGATATTCAATGCGATACGTTGCAGGTTTGTTAGGAAGACATCATTCCAGTATCATTCGCAAGGTGAGGCGATATAATGAAACAGGGTCGTACCATTGAAGACCAGGGCAAGTGCGAAAACGTTGCACTAATCAAATTGATAATCGTTTTTTGACACAACGTGCTCTCAGAAATAGAAGAGTCACCAGCAATTTGCTAAAAAATGAACTAGCACATGTTCGAAATCTCGCGACATCATCTCGAACAGTTAGAAGACGTTTACATGAAGGAGATTTGAGAAACAGGAAACCGGCCAAAAAACTCTTGCTTACCAGAGAACACACGGTTTAGAGATAGAATTTTGCAAGATTGCATCAAAATTGGACCATCGATGATTGGAAACGAGTTCTTTTCTCTGATGAGACTAGAGTACGCCTTAAAGCTCCAGATGGTCGTGAGCGTGTCTGGCGAAGGCGAGGAAAAAGGTTTGCCCTCTGCAATATCTCTCCTAAAGTACCTTTTGGTGGTGGCTCTATAATAAAATGTGGGAGCGGGGGGGGAATTTGTTTTGAAGCTCCTACGGAATTGGTCCCCATACGTACGAGGTCTATGAATGCCCATTATTACTTAGACAACATTATTGTCGAACATGTAATGCCTTTTGCTACGTTTCTTGGACCTAATTTTTTATTCATGCAAGACAACGCTCGTCGACATGTGGCTCGACAGGTTATTGACTACCTAAATGATGTTGATATTCCATTATGAGAGTGACCACCTAACAGTCCGGACATGAATCCTATAGAGCACCTATGGGACTATCTCAAAAAAAAGATTCGAAGTCGTAGACCCCCTATTGCCAATCACAACCAACTCATTGAGGCCGTTATTGAAGAATGGGAGAATATTCCGCAAGCTTTTGTTGAAAATTTGATATCAAGCAAGCCTCGACGCATAAATGCAGTCGTAAGAAGTAGAGGAGGGGCCTACACGGTATAAGTGTTGACCCAGATGCATTTTATTGTGTTACTTTACTGATTTTTTTCTTTTTGCAATTTGGAATTATGCTAGCTTATTTACGCATTTCTGGCAAAAACAAATTTTTAAAGAAACAATAAGGCAAATTAAGGTCATGATAAAGTCATGTTGGACTTATGTGTAGGTGTTTATTATAATTTCAATGTAACTTAGTTTTATTTTGTGTTCATATTGTAAATATTTAGATTAATTAAAGTGGTGCGTTAATTTTGTCCAGGAGTTTATAAAAATAAATCATACGTGAACCATATTTATACTTAAAACGGTTAATAAAAAACAAATCTTAATAATTTTTTGCAAATAAAAAAAATGTTATTTGGAAAACATTTGAGAAATAAATTTAAAACATTTAAGCCTAAACATACGATCGAAAGAAATGGTTCCGAACCCAAACTACTTGTACGGTAGTGAAAGAGTGAAAGACTGACTGAAAACCGCGAAGAAAACGCGCGGCCGGCGCCGAGCTTGTGTGATGATAAGACGAGACATCTGGCAACCAGTTATGTTAGGGTTGGATTTCGATTTCGGTCCTACAAATAGTTCTTTCGCGAACTAGTTCACTGAACTAGTTCATTTTTGTGAAATAGTTCTCTTGAACTAGTTCGTCTAAAAGAACTAATAAGCACACCTCTAGTACAGAGACTTCCTCTCAGGGTCAGCAACCCCCAATTTGAGCTTTGAATTTTGACTGAAATTACTCTTCATTATAACTTTGGAACTATAATTTAAAATTTTATCTTATATTTTGGTCAAACGTTACTCTATTACCACTTAATCAACTTAATTATTCAAACTAGAAAAAAATCGGATTCGGCTAAAACATTAGCTCGTTTTGTTCATAGCAAAAATGTCACCCTGTATACGGTCCTTGAAAACTCCAATAAGAATTTTAGCAATTAGACAAATAGACAATTAAAATGCCATATTCATTTTTTCCCCGCATGAGTAATTAATTTTTAATTAAAAAAATTAAATTTGATTATGAATTAAAAGCTTAGCAAAATGAACCATCAATGTAAAAAAAATAAAACTTTTTCGCAAAAATTAATTTTTTTTTAATAAACATTTTATTTAACATTTAACAAACAAACCAGACGTGATTTCAACTAAAAAAAAGGTAGGGTTTTAAAAAAATAGTTCGTTTTGTTCATAGAAAAAATTTCATCCTCTATAAACTTTTTAAAACCTCTAATAATAGTTTAATAAATTGGACAAATAGACAATTAAAATGCTTAATCTTTAATTAAACACTCAAAGTTGACTATTAATAAGCCTTTGACTATATGTAAATATATGTAAAAAATGTAACTTTTCTTGCAAAAATTAAATTTTTTGAACAAACTTTTAATTTAACATTTAACAAACAAATCGTATCTGATATTTTTCGAGTTTGATTTATTCAAGAAAACTATACACAACATAGTGTGTTGTTGTTTTTTTTTTTCTTAAAATACACTACACTACACAGTACGAGTAATAAGATGGACCACTAGGTATATATGGAAAAAATACATAAACAAAATATCAAAAATTAAGCGGCGTGTATTTTTAAAAGACTAAAGTATGAAAAGGACTGTAGGAGGAAATCAAACTAGAAAGTATATCACCATTATCAAGAGCCAAAAATCGCAATTTATATTGAACTGTCAAAGTCAGATATCTATGACATATATTAAACAAAGTACGGGAAAAAAATACCAAAAGTTTGACGTGGAATGTTTTACGAATGTAGAGGAAGATCAAGTACACTTTGAATAAAAAATTGGAAATTTTTGTGGCCAAATAAATATCCTGAAGAAGAAAAAGATTAGACCAAACAAATGGAGGAATATTTTAAGGTAGACTAATAAAGAATCTGACTACACATTTTAAAAAATAAAAAAACTTTTTATCACTGTTTAAGAAGTTAATTACACAACGTTTGTGAGAATACGGCAGCACAAATTAAAAGAAAATATTTGATTAATTACATACTACTCGTATTATGTGTAATATAATTTTTTGCGCTTCAACTGATCTAGTCCAAACCTGATGCGATGTATTTTCACGTATAAACTATATGCTTTGTTTAAAGTCAATTTAAAATTTAAAGATCAAAAGATCGATAATTAGCTAATAACGAGTTCAATTTCAAGTTTGTAATACTCTAAAAAAGCGAATAATGAAGTGAGCAACTTCTTCAAGTAATTTCTGTAGTGAGTTGGGTCTGTCTTAAGAATAGATTTTCCTTGGAAAGGCTAATATTAGTGAACCCCATTATTAATTCTAAACAAGTTTCAACCCTAGACTTGTTGCCATGCTTGTTTCTGTTTCGTGTCTGAAAACGCGCTTTTAATTAGTCGGTGTGATTCCTTTGATGTTCGTGCGTCCTCTGAGAGCATGTTTTGTTTTATTCTTTCGCACCGTCATGCCACAATACCAACATGCATGTATTGACGTTTCCCTTAATTTATTTGATTGATGTTAGTTCTATGTAACTGATGCCGGTTTCCCTTTCACTCTCGATTGTCTGTCGTAAATGTATGTTCATTCGATCGCTTTGCTCTCGATAAGCTCACGCTCTAATAAAATATTTTTACGTGGAAAACAAATTAACTTTGTTACATTAACATACACGTAATAAAACAGTACATATTTATCATGTGGATATTTAAAAACATCTTGGTTTTCTATTTAACTTAACAATACGTGCTGTTCACAAATAAAGAACAAATTTGCCAAAGATTATTATTTGCAAAGTAATTGCAAACTTATATTCATTCAAGGAGAATTAATATTCCATGCATTAAATCAGTTTATATCCTTTCTAATGTAACGTAACTTATCTGGATGTAAAGTGGGGGATTAAATAAGAAATAGAAAATCCAGGTGCAAGTCAGTTTACCTTGCAAACCGGGGCTCAGGTGTTTTGAAAAACACAACAGTGAGCTTTGAGACGTGTGTTTATAAAAAGAAAGCAAGCAGTTTAATAAGTCCAGCCTGTGAGACCTGTTCACCCCTAAGAATTACGTTCGGGTGTAACAATTCATTGGAGCGATGTGTACTGACTCGAGTTAAAAACAGGAGTCACTCCACCGCGCCCCAATGCTCCAGACCATTCGTTTCTCCCCATAGCACACTGATGTGCGATAGGGGTACCACTATCAGCCAAATGCTCTTCATCTGGGAGTCCTGGGTAATAGAACTCCAATATGGTACCCTATCCGATTAAAATTCAGGTTAGTATTAGTCGCTTTATTCCTGTAATCTTTATGTGACTTATCCTCGAAACTAAAATTGCTTACTTGGGTCTTAAGTCTCTGCTCTGGACTAGGCCCAGTTCGCAAATCTGGTGCTCAAGCAGTTGGGCCCTACTTGCCCGGGTTTTTTTGGTTTTTGTTAATATTTTTTTGCGACTTTCGCCGGTTTTTTTTAGTAATTTTATAATTTTTTTGGTGACCAAAGCCGTTTTTTGTGTTTTTTGTAATTTTTGTTTTGTAGAATGTCATAAAACAAAATCATAATTAGTACATGTATATAAATTTAATCAAATTACGTGGACCTCCACTGTGATTGCGTTTGTCCACGATTTTATAGAGCTACGAAATATCCGCTTTTGTGTGCTGTTGTTATTGTTTTTTGTTTTATTTTCTCTCTGGTAATTTTTGTTATCTCTTTAATATTTTTGTTTATTTTCTCTCTGGTTTTATGTGTTTATAGATTTAGGATGAGGGTATATTTATAAAAAATATGGGAATTGAAATATACCAATGAAAAAGTTTATTACAAAAGAAAAAGGCGAAAATAACGGGCACTACCTAGTCCTTTGTTGAGAGATAAGGAAAACTCGACACTTGACCATGGGAAGATTGGTTTAAGATAAAAAAATAAGTCAAACCTCTCTAAAAAACCAAAATGCATATATAGTCAAAAAAGGTAGCAAACACACTTACCTTGTATTATCGACCTATATTTCCGTCAGATTTCTCTTTCTATTAGTTACCAGAAGAAAGGAATAATATAGGTGAGCATTAAACAAAAAAAGCTACAAATTAACAATTTTTATTACTTCAGCCAGATAAAAGTGTTACAGAATTTTAACACATTAGCAAAATAAACATAAAACAAAAACAAAAAAGTAAATTTAGACAAATCAGGTATTAAACATATACTAATAAAATTATATGCTCAAATTAACTAGGTAAAGCTGTAAGATGAACTCAAATAGTAAAATTTAGCAGAACCACATAGAATTACGTCAGTTATAGCATACTATCTTGATAATATCAGCATTAGCACGTATTACTTATCAAAAAATAACTATAAATTAACTGAATAAAAAATATTACCGAACATAACTATTACTGAACATACAAACTTTTAGGTTATAAAGAAAACAAAAGATAATTACGGAATATAAAAAAATTTATGGGATATACCCTAAATAAAAAAACTTTACACTTGACTGCACTAAATACATAAGGTTTGATAAGTTAAAAACATTGGCTTGACCAAATGACTTTATAAAAAAATTCAACTTCCATTAATTTCTTTTATCAAAAAGAAAGGAGAAAAAAGAAAATGTTATAACTTACAGTTTGTCCCTCTATCCCCAAAAACTTCATAAACTGCAACTTAAAACACTTTTTACCGGCATATTGCAACTCAGATCTCTCTCGTACAATATAATTGACTGCATACTGTACATTTAATTTCCAAAAATGTCTTCCAACCTTAGATGTACCAATCGAGAATACATGGCACTGGATCTTCTTCTTATGCTGTCCTATCCAATTAGTAGATGTTGGCGACAATTCTGGCATACTCCTCTCGGTCTTGTGTGGCTCTAAAGAGTGCATGAGCATCGAGGTTTTTCCAATCCCTTATGTTTTTAAGCCATGAGTATTTCTTTCTTCTGATGCCCCGTTTTCCTTCTATCTTGCCTTCCATAATAAGCTTTAAAAACTGGTATTTGGAATTTCGAAATATATGACCCAGATAAGCAGTTTTTCTTCTTTTTATTGTTGACAGCAATTCTCGTTCTCTGCCCATTCGATGTAATACTTCGACATTTGTTGTGTGATCTGTCCAGGGAACTTTAAGTAGTCTTCTAAATACCCACATTTCAAAGGCCTCCAAACGGTTCATCACATTGGCCTTTATGGTCCAGGTTTTTACACCATATAGCAGTATGGAGTAAATGTAACATTTTACAAAGCGATATCGAAGCATTAAGTTAAGGCTGCTATTGCTTAGCAAGGTTCTCATATTAGTAAATGCTGTTCTGGCTTGTTCAATCCTGCTACGTATCTCTATGTCTGAATCTAGATTTTCACTTATCCAACTACCGAGATATGTAAACTTGGGGACCTTTTGAATGTTATTATTGCTTACTCTTATATTTAATTGCATATTTCGTGTTCTGCTAACCACCATTACCTTCGTCTTGTCTATATTAGTCTTCAAGCCCAGTCGTTCTCCTTCAGTGTTTATTCTATATATTAGTCATTGTAGCGCTTCTTGGCTATCAGCTATTATGACTGTATCATCAGCATAGCGAAGATTACTAATAGTCTGTCCGTTGAATTTGATTCCATCTTCAGTGTCACTTAAGGCTCTATAGAAAATCGTTTCAGAGTAAAGATTAAAAAGGAGGAATGACAGAACAAACATGTCATACACCTCATTTAAAATTCGAAAAAGATGTACGACGATGGTACTGATCCCCACTGAAAAGTGCAAACTTCATACATCGAACTTCTACGATCGCCCACCGGAAAGTCTAGGACTTGGCACCTCGACAACTGCTCATTGTAAAGTCTAGACTAAAACATATTCAAGATTTTAACATATTCAAGATCTCAAGACTCTAAAAAGTTTAGATTATCATTCTTATAAACGCAAAAAGATTAAGAAGTCATCTTGGTTTTTACAATATATGGGATAAAATAGAAATGCTATACTAATACCGGATATCTACAAAATTCGTCCAATATACAACATATACATATTAGCAGTTAGTTTTTACGATCTTTTCATATTGAAACAGTTGTGCTGTATCGTGGATATACATTCCTCTTGCACTGGGCACATGTTCTTTTCACTTTGTTGTATTTGCTCCTTTGACACCCGTTACACATTCGCCTTTTTGGTTGCTCTTTGTTTGGTTGAAAGACACAGCCGCCCGGATTAAGATTTTTCTATAAAACAAAAGTATTTACTGCCGCTATGTAAACTACATGCATAAAAATTACTGCATGCCACCTTCAAGACTGTCTATTGCAACTATATTTTGCTACCAGCTGTCTAGGGTATTTACCGCACTCTAAGTAGCGTTATAGTGTAATAAAATTTCTGGTTTCCTCTTTCCTTTATTAAAAATATCCATATCATGATGTTCGAACGATAGTAATATAACGGCCTTATTTACTTTTAATACATACGATATTATACTGGCTTCTGATTGAAATCCAAAAAATGAAAGAATATAGAGGTAGATTATTACATGGCAAAAAATAAAAGTTCCACTTATTGTTAATTTTCCGTCAATCGATTCCTCGGCTTACTGTAAGCAGTTAAAGAAGTTGCCTGTGGTGATGTCGTGACCGCGATTCAAAACAGAAACCAAGACTAAGGTAACCCTTTTTGCTTGGTCACGTTCTGTAGCGTTTCCAACTTTTCCGAGGTACACTCAATTTTTGCAGTACGATATCTCTGAATCGGTAAAAGCCCTAATTTTTATACCATGTTTGGCAGGTTTGCTCTTCATGTACACTATAAAGGGGCACCTGCCATGAAATGGTACCAATTGCTCATCTACTGTTAGGTGAAAGTTTATGGCATTATTTTTTTGAAACATTTCGAATATATCGCGGATTAGTGCCAATTCATATATCTCTCTTAGTTTTTTCCTGGTATTTATGTTATCAAATCGCATCAAACTCGGTATTTGAAAAAAACGAGTTTAGAGTATATAGGCTGCTAGAAACAGAAATCGTTATTCCACGGCATATTTACAGGTTCGCGGTTACTTTTCAGAGCTCCAGCACAGATTAATAAACCTAGGAACGAGTATGTTTCTGTTTCATGTACATTTTTTTACGCCAATCCATTTTCAATGTTTCACGCCAAGCTATCATTGTTACGGTTATGTATTTCTAAACCACCCTCTTGGTTTGTGGAAGTGACTAATTATTCAACAATTTCATTAGTAACGAAGAGCTTGAAGATATCTGCAATGCTGTTTGACTGAAATATTGATGGAAGAAATCCTGGTAGTTACCCATTTACATTCTTTAAACGATTTTTTTCCTTGGTGGTAGATTTCTTCAGCCACACAGTCACTGGGGAACCCTTTTTTTGTTGAGTTAGATCTGACACTTGTTTTCCAATAATTTTTGTCGTCTGAATCTAAGAATAACCTCAGATTTTGTCTATTACGTGAACGTGTAAACTACAGGATATCCTTAAAAGTATGCATATAAAGAAACATAAAATAAAAACGTACCAAATCTACAGTTTGCAAAACATTTAATGTAAGTTAAATCGAGTTCATATAAATATAATTGTGCAATTAATGAACAGTACTTACAAATTAAGACAAAAATTTTCGTTTATAGCTTTTTCTGAAGTGTGCAGTTTGTGTACATTCGCACTTGCTGCTCCAACAATCCGTACCTCATATGTACATCCCATCTACCTTTATAACATGCTTCCCTGACCTTCAAATCTTGATGGAAACGCTCATCCTGCTCATCACTCACCGCACCCAGATTGTCCGTGAAATTAGCAAGGTGGTTATGTAAAAAATGCACTTTAATGCTCATGTTGCAACCTAACTTTTGGAAGCTCTTCAAGAGTTGCTGGACAATGTCGGCGTAATTCAATGCTCTTGTATTCTCAAGAAAGTTTTTAACAAGATTTTTGAATGCCCACCACGCATTATTTTCAATTTCTAACATTGTTACCACAAAATGTTCATTTGCAAGAAGTTGCCGAATCTGTGGAACATAAAAAATACAGGCCTTTATCTTTTCAAATGACAGGCTAGGAAATTTCGATACGAGATACTTGAAACAGTCTCTTTCAGTTGGCAAAGCTTTAACAAATTGTTTTATAAAACCCAATTTTATATGCAGAGGTCTTGGCGGCCAATTTGACTGCACCCAATGTTGCGCACGAGCTCTGCTGTCCCACATACATAAAAATCAAGGATACTTTGTATATCCACGTTGTTAATCAAGTAGGAAGCAGACCATTTTAAGGTTAACACAAATGATCCACTGGTGCATGTGATATCGCCACAGATCAATGACTTTCTTTATGTTGGCGTATTATTCACACAACCAAACTGATTGGCCAATTGGAACTCAACCAAATAAATTACCATTTTGTATGTTTGTTGTTTAAAAAACATAAATAATGTATCTTCTATATGTTACTGACTTACTAATACTGGTAATTTTCTTTTAATAACTTCATCTTTTAATATCTCTACTACTGCATTCTGGCGAGGAATTTGCGACACACTTGGTCTCATTTAGCATAATTAGAGCCGTTTCTTTGATTTTTCTCTATTTACCATCTGTTTCTTTTAGGACTATATTTGAATCATTTAATTGAACTCTATGTTCATTATCCCATGCGTATTTACATATTTGAGATCTATCAAATTCTCTATTTTTATTATAAGACTGATGTTCACTTATTCTAACATTTAATGGCCTTGATGTTTCATCCAAATAAAACTGATCGCATTCACAAGGTATTATAAATACAATTTTTTGTCCTTTCTTATTCATTATTACGTTTGGTTTTAGACAAAATGGATCTCAATATGTTTTTTGTTTTGAATGTTGAATTTATTTACAACCTTTTTAAGTTTTTCTGATAATCCTTTTATGTATGGTATTGTTATTTTTCTCGTATTATTCCTTGTGTATGGTGTAGTACCTCGTTCTAAGTTGTTCTGTTCTATTCGGTCGATTGTTGAAAATTCCTTATTTATAAATGATACAGGATAATCATTTTTTAATAAAACAGATGTTAACAAATGTTTTTCCTCCAAGAACGAATTTTCGTTAGAACAAGCAATTTTGGCTTTATTGTATAAGGATTTAATGATTCCCCTTTTAATATTAATATTGTGATTTGATTTAAAATTTAAATATCTGTTGGTGTGTGTTGGTTTTCTATACGCCTGAGTCTCATATCCAGTATCGTTTTTAGAGATTAACACATCCAGGAAAGGTAGTGTATTATTATATTTCTTTTCCATGGTAAATGTTATTGAATCTTCTTTATCGTTCACATCATTCAGGAATGTGTCCAATAACTCTGATCCATGAGGCCATATTGAGCATACATCATCAACATATCTCTCCCATACTGTGGGTTTTAAATTTTGTTTAGAAATAATATTTGTTTCAAAATCTTCCATAAATATATTGGCTAATAATGGAGATAAATTAGAGCCCATTGCTAGACCAAAATTTTGTTTATAGAATTCATTATTTAGTTGAAAAAATATGTATTATCAGTACATAATGTTAATAACTCATGATGTATACATTATAGCTGATATGTTTAGTCTTGGTATCATCATTCTCTAATTGTGCCTTTACTAAATTTAAAGTCTTATCTAATGGCACATTTGTAAATAAACTATTTATGTCAAAACTTACCAAAGTATTATTTGAATAAAATTCAATATTTTTGATAATTTATTTAAAAAATGTTGTGTATATTTTTGTTGGTTGTATAATATTTAATAAAAATTTTGATAGTTTACTACAAGGAGAATTCATGGAACTACAAATGGGTCTAAGTGGTATATTCGTTATATGAACTTTCGGTACTCCATCGAAATGAGGGGTCTTACTGTAATGAGGTGTAATTAATCTTCTCTGATACCTTGTTAAACAATCTTTAAACTTGCATAAAGTTCTATATATTCTGTTTTCCAAAGGCTTTGTTGGATCCTTTGTTAATTTTGTATAAGGTCCGTTTATTCTTAGATCTTTAATTTTGTTTTCATATTGAATTTTATTCATTATCACAGTTGGATTCCCCTTATCTGCTGGTAGGATGATTATGGAGTCGTCATTTTTTAAAGTTCTTATAGCATTTAGTTCCTCTTTGCTTATGTTTTTTGTATTTTGAGAACGATTTTCGAAGTGGAAATTGAAACGTCAATAAATTTTAACCATTAATTGTGGCTTATTCCCATTTAAATAGTAATTACTATTATTTCTGCATTGATGACAAAATTTGTACACAAATAAAAACCTTGCCCAGTTTCCACATTTATCAGGAGCAGAAAAAAAGATAAGATATATTTTCCTATTACGGATTTTGGATCATTTTTGAAGTAAGTGCAAATACAGAAAAATTTCGACAATTACACAGTTAATTGACATTTAAATTTAAATGTGGCTATCGACAATTCTGGCTGGACAAGATCTTATTTACGTTTACTATTTTATCAACAAAAAAAGCATAAACCGATTGCAAATTCATTGAATAGTTTAAAAGATCGGTAAACTTATCAATATTTTGCTGGTATATATATATTTAAGTTCTTGGAAAGAATGGCAATGAGAAAAATATCATATTCGAGTTTATTCCTTCCACATTCTATATGAGCATAGGCGTAGTGTGTTCTATTTCTTGGGAATATATTTATTAAATAGACTTTATTATTACCTTTAAAATAGTTTTAAGGTAAGTAAAGTAAATTTGAGGTAAGTTTATTCTTTATTTAGTAATAACCCATTAACGGCCGCTCAATATACAAAGATAAATTTGACAATTAATTTATTAGATTGGATTAAAAACATAAATTAAGACTAATTTATAACCAAAAAGTTTTTTTTCCTCATTTTCAAGGAAAACGGAAAACAGTACAATTTTTAATAAAGGAATTATTGTATCTTAAATGTAAATTAAATTTTAAGGTGAAAACTTTCGAAACATTCGGGTGTAGATGCATTCTATACCTTTTACATAAATAAATAGTATTACTTTCGCACATATTACATTCTTGCACTATCGTCACTTTTTGTAATGTGGCCAATATTGTCGAATCTGGTTTCATCTGCTAAAGCAAATTTAGATTGACGTTCATGTACTAAGTTTGACACTGATGTAGCGGTTTCTTCACTACTATAAATTATAAATATAAATATATATCGGCTCATGCTTTCTCTTATAATGTGCACTTCTTTATTCTTATCCTTTGACCAATGCATATCAACTTGAAGCAGAGTGTGAACCAGATAATATACATATGCTAATAATTTTTTTCTATGTTTCTAAAATATAGAATGCTCTGAATTACTTTTTTTATCAAAAAAGAGTAAAAAAACTTAATAAAATATATAAAATTAATACTGAGCACAAAGGAGTATCTGTTGTTACCCAACTTGAGACAAATTTGTATTTACTATTTTTTTTTCTTTGGATATTTTATCTGTGGTTCAGAGGAATATAATAATCAGCATCGTCATAATTCCCAATCACTTGTATTTTATATGTACCTGCAATATCCAATTTTATTGATTTTTCACAAATACTATTATCATCAATGTCTTCTACATCAGAAACTTTCTAATCTAATCTCGGCGGCAAATAAACCACATTAAGTGAGTGAGCATTTTCAGAGTCTTCTTGAGTCTTCTTCTAACCAAGCTATTAATTTTTTGGTAATTAGTGCCATCTTGATTTCATATTTCGAGAATTTACTGAAATAAACAAATGCACTACTACTTACACGCATTCACATGATAATTTTTCGCTTGGGGCAATGAGAATGTTAACTTAAATTTTAATAATTGTACTTTCACTAACTGTACTTTTAATAAATTAATGTTTCGTTATGTTGAGTTATGATTTTTTTTTTCGAAAAATTATCCTCCGAATATCCCTCGGACATTGATGAATGCCTCATAATTTCATGACAAATTTCTCAAGCTCGTTGCTTGGTAACAGCACTCAGCCTTCGGCTTCGTGCTGTTACCAAGGAACGAGCTTTCGATTGTCATGAAATTATCTCGTCTGTTATCAATGTCCTAGGGATATTACTACTGATAATAGTTTAGCTTACTTCATTTTAATTTATATGAACTTCATAATTATATTTTTATATTTATATAAACAAATAAACACAAGTAAACTTTCAAATTAAGTTAAAAAAAAAACAAATATTACGTTTACAGCACACACCAATTCTATAAATAGAGAATGATGTGTAATAACGAGTTTTCTGTTTTATGAAGTTGTGTCTTAGGTACTCTCTAATAAGAATCAAATTTTACTTTAATTTGTTAGACAACTATAAGATACCTGTTAAAAGACACATGATAATTTAATAATTATATCGGTCTTAGATTTAATTTTTACGTAATTATTTATGTCTTTAAATAAATAATTAAATTTTTTTGGTACGCCTCTGCAAAATTAATAAAAGGAATATGATTTTGTTGAAAAGTTTTCGTTAAGGGATTCGTTAAGTGCGATGTTTCCAAGTAATCACCTTCAATTAAAAATTGTTTTAGTATAAAAAATCATATTTAACTTAAGAAGACCGTCAGAAAAATCATAGCATATGATTTGTCTTTAAAAAGACAAATTTTAAATATTAAAATTCTCTTGGTAAAAGTCTCATAATAAATCATGAAGAAAAACTAGCACAAATCTCATGATACTATAACAACATGGTATCTTAGATGATCTTACATTTAGTTTACTCTCAATATGCACTAGTTTTACAGGTTTTCTAATGTTCTCTCTTCATTTTTTTTAAATTCAGTCAGCTTTGATCTTTATTTGTTCTTTAAATTTCTTTTAAATTTTAGGTCTTTACATTTTTCGCAGATCTAGAATTTTCTTTTATGGTTAATTCTCTTTTGTCTACCTGAACTAGTAGGTGGTCTGAGCTACAGCATGCACATCATCTACTTTTTACGTCCAAAATGCTTTTTGCTGATTACTTTTCTATGAAGACGTGGTCTATTTGGTTCACAACATCTTCTCCAGGAGATATCCAGGTGTCTTTGTGTATTTTCTTTCTCTTTCTGTAGAATGATATAGTAAAACTAATGATCATATTTTTACTAGCTGTAAAGCCAATAAGATAATAGCCGTGTTCATTCGTGTCTCTAATTAAATGCAGTTTTTAGCTTTTTTACTTTAAATTTAATTGGTTATCACGCTTAACAGTTTTTAAATTCTAATTTACTAAAAGGTTTTAATTAAAACTAATATACGTCCGCTAGTCTCTGGCTCAAACCGGCCCATCCACCCTTGTCCAAACATTTCTCTGTTAATTTCATTTACTTGCAAAGATCGCATTTTATCTTGACGTCTAGAAAAAGAAACAAAACACCAACCGGAGTCGGAATGTGTAATCGAGATGCAGCTGGAAAATGAGTATCGTTTATGTCAAAAAAGTTACTTTTTCAGTAATTGAGTTGCGCCCCGGCTTCGTACTTAGCCTCTTTTAAAAGTAATTGTTTCAAGTAAACTATAATTCAAAGGGGAGACTTGCACCCTCTTTTTACCCAGTTATAAGGACGGTTTAAAGGAGAACTTTTTCTTCAATCCCCAAGATCAAAGTGTTTTGTTCCTAATGTTGTTGGGGAATTTTAGAATCTACAGAAGCGAAATTAGGTAATACTGCCAGTTTTCTCGGGTTACATAAAAGGAAAAATTACAATTTCCAGAATGCATATTGTCTATTGCTGTCTTTTTGCTAATGTGAAAATGCACCTTTTGTTGATAGTTAATTTTAAATCATAAAAGTTGAAAGCTCTTTAAAAACTATTTTTAAAAAAGGACAAGGATGAAAATATAAAGGAGTTTGATATTTTCTGTTTTTCATAATAGATTAGCTATTTTCTTCTTATAAAATTCTAAAAAGTATTAAAAATAGAAACAATTTACGCTCTATTTATAGGTCAGAAGTATGTCACTATTAAAATAGTTAAAATGAGTTATATACAAAAGAGCATTACAAAAATTATATTGTGGTACAGTTACAGAATAAAACCAAATTTTTAATGTTGCAGTAAACGGTTAAATAGTTATGTCTTCGAGCACTTACTTTTACTTTTTCGAATCCTAATTTTAATTAAGTTTCTCTTTAAAGTAACAAACCACGTCTATTGCAGTATCACTGACCAACCATAGGTTGTCGTTTGGCGAGCACAAGGTGTTTTATGTTTTGTTGTTTTCTACACTCGCACAGGTCATAATTAGTCATTTGTGGGTTTCACTGAAAACTTCAGAGTTGATTATCAAAATATGTACCCCAAATATGAAGACAATCTATCAGGCTGCAAGGAATAACAAAACAATGTACAAAAATATTAAGAGACAAATCAGAACCGAAATACAAAAGGCCAAAAAAAATTAGTTAGAAGCACAGTGTAAAGAGATAAAGTTGTTGGAACAAAAACAACACAGCTTACAAGATCAATAGCGTTGATCAATAGAATCACAGAAGTAAGTCAGAGATATGGACTTTCACTTAACATTAAAAAAACAAAATGGATGATGATCTCTAAGAAGGAACAGCAAATTGAAAGAATCGGTGTGAATGATCAACCAATAGAAAGAGTAAAATCATACACCTACCTTGGTACGAACGTAAATGAAAATTGGGACCATTCCAGAGAAATAAAATCTAGGATAGAAAAAGCAAGAACTGCATTTTAAAAAATGGCTAAGCTATTTAAATGCCACGATTTATCAGTACCCATATAAATTAGGTTATTACGATGTTATATCTTTCCTATACTGTTGTATGGAGTTGAGTCGTGGACTCTCACAGACGCTACCTGGAAGAAAATTAAGGCATTCGAAATGTGACTTTATCGTAGAATCCTGAAGATATCTTATACCGACCACGTTACTAACCAGGACTGCAAAAGAATGATTTCCAAAATTTCCAAAAAGGAAAAGAGTTATTAACCACAATAAAAACAGCCAAGATTGAATACCTCGGTCACATCATGGGGAACAGCGAAAGATATGGGTTGCTGCAATTAATTCTTCAAGCAAAAGTAGAAGAAAAGCGAGGACCAGAAAGGCGAAGAATTTCCTAGCTGAAAAATCTACGTATAGTTTGTTTCACGAAAAATGGTTGAGTGCTTAATGGTTACCTGAGTTGATCCTATTGTGTATACAAGAGTCTCTCAATAAACTACCGAAGTACACAGGGTCGCAGTTCAGAAAGTTTGTTATTTAATATATTTCATTGGTAGCTGTGTAATACACGATTATAAAAATTTATTAAATTATTTCATATGGTATTTTCAGGTTGTTCAAGTGAATATACTTGATAATTAAACAATTTTTTTAACATGAAGAAAGTAGTTTTTTGTTCTACGTGAATAATTGTAGTATATGGATTCTAAATTCAGAAAAGTACGTTCCTTCACACTTTTTACAGGCTTAGGACTGTCAGCAAAAAACTGGCGTGTTTAAAAGTTTTGGCTCTTCCTAATCGGATATCGTTAAAAATGTACAGTAATAACAGTTCTATTTACAGTACATACATACAAACGAATACATAATGTACAAAAAATAGATGAATTGAAAAAAAATATGGAAAAATATATATTTAGTTATTATTTACAAAAAAAATACTCAAAATAACCAAAATATATTTATGAATTCCTAAATACCTAATTCTCTTTCGCTGTCGCTATCCTCTTCAAGATTAATAACAATTGGTTTAATTATGTGATTCAAAGTAACATGAATTTTCTACGTTCACTACATGGCGTACTGAATTTTTCCAACTTTCTGGTAGATATCATCAACACATTTCCTTATTAATTCGACTACACTACCACTTAAAGTCGGAGAAACATTTTGTGACCTAACATTTGACTTTAGTTGGTGCCACATATGCTCTATGGGATTAAATAAACAATAGTAGGGCGGAAGCCGTAACACTGTATGTCCCATGTCCTCGGCCAATGCGTCACAAACATATACTTTTTTAATAAAAAATGATTTTAACGCTTCTAACAGTTCATTTTTTAAATAACTTTCTTCAAAATATATATCGTTTTCTAACAGGTAGTTTTGAATTTCAATTTTCGTGTTATTTGCACGTGGAGACTTATGTAATTGACGACTGTGGTAACTTGCATTGTCCATTACTATTATACTATTTTGAGGAAGGTTAGGTGTAAGACAATTCTTAAACCATTGCTCAAAAAGCTCTGCTGTTGTATCCTCGTGGTAGTCCACGCAGGAGTCTCTAATGTTCTTTGCAGAAAGCCATAAGGCATTTGGGACACAACCATTTTCTGATCCTGCATGTAAAATTGTTATTCTTTTCCCTTTGTTTGATGGAGCTTTTGTTTGACACTTGTTGAAAGAATCGGACCATCCTTTGGATGGTGTTTTATGAGTGTTAAACCATGTCTCGTCCAGATTAATTATTGGTCGATCTTCTGTACGGTACTTTCTTATGGAAGTTATATATTCAGTACGCCACTTTTGTAAACGATGAGACTCCATAAGCACTTGCCTTTTGTCAATTGTACGATATCTGAAGCCCATTTTAGACAAAATCCTCCAAAGACTAACGCGGCTACAGTTTATTTGTTTATCATCATTAGTAAGCCGTTGTTTTAAAGCATCTAATGTAGGTATCCGTTGCGCTTCGTACATTGTGTAAATTTTTCGTTTTATTAACTCCTTATCACTTTCGTCAATACATTAGGTAGAACCGGCATCCTTACGCTTCCTTCTTGACTTAATGGGATTTGATGTAATTCTTTTCACTGTGGTTAGAGGTATTTTCGTTAAATCAGATATTTCACTGGCAGCAGTATTAGCAGTAAGTCCTCTTGTAAGTAAAGAACTATATATTGTTTTTACGATTTCTCTAGCGTCAGCAGATAAATGCTTTTTTTTTGCTGGAACACTGGAAGAAGCACCATCAATATTTTTCCACGGACGCCACATAATGCTGTTTTATAGGTATAAATAGGTACAGCACTGGTAACACTTGTTGTAACACTTTCAACTAAATGAAACAAAATGTATATTTAATAATTTCTCATCGGTTTTATATACTTTTACAAATTATACAGAATAGAGGGAACCTGTATAATTATTCCAGGAAATACTTAACGATCGATAAATTTATTGTGGTCATTAAAAGATCAACCATTGATAGTGAAACTCACTGTTAAAATGTTTACAACTTTATGAAATAAAATGTATTCTAATCGTTTTTATAATTTTATACGATTTTTTAATCGTTTTTATATTACCAGGAATTTATTATACAAACAAGATAACGACACTCCACAGTAGCTTCAATTTTACCTGAATACTTACCTGCTCAACTAATTTTGACTAAGCTGGGGTACTTGCGGTCGGGTTTTATTGCAATCATTAATCACTCAACCATTTTTCGTGAAATAAACTATACTTGGTTCATCACAACATCCGAAACGGATAGGCACGACAAGAAGAAGAAGGGTTTCTCTTCATTTTATTCGTCATTACTGGGCCACGCCTGTTCGTATACGATTTAAAGTCCTCTATAGGGGTTCTAGTCAAGACCACAATAGTAATATACCTAAATTCTAGGCACTAATTTCTGAGAAACGATAATTGAGTTTTAACGAAAGCACTGTTGGCAGGTTGTGATTATAGATCATTTATTAACTTAATAATATTAATATTATTAATAATTCACATAAAGTCAAATAGTCATAGTTTAAGTGTATCTAACATATATACCTAATATATATCGTCGGTATACTGCGAAAACCAGGTTAATGTCGGAATACCGAAATCGAGAAAAACGTTTTTAAAGTTTAGTTTTTTATTGTGAATTAAGCAGTCAGCTTGTTTTTGATATTAGGTATTCTAGTGAAAGATGCATATATTTGAAATAATATTCTATCATTTATTTAAAAAAGTTGAGACCCCTATCTGACTAATCTTTAAGTTGGAAACTAAATTTAAGTTGGAAATGTTATCACTTACCTGGTTTTACCCGTAAATCTAAATAAATCAGTTACTCTTCAAATAACATATTTAATACAAATATAATAAACCAAGAATAATATTTTCAAGTTTTGTGATCGAGATATGAGGCTTTTACTAGGTAATAGCAACGTTTTAGGGTATTAGTCGATATTTATGACATTTAACTGGTTTTCCCTAAAAAATTTTATTAACAGCTGTTTGTAGTTATAGTTATTATTTATATAAATGATAGGCAGTTTTATAGAAAAAACAAATTTATTTCGAATATAACAATAACAATATTATATATTATAATAATAACAATATTATTATTATTATGAGGCTTCCTCGTCCGATTTGTCACTGAAAGCAGGCTCTGGCAAGATGTCTGTTACATCATTTCCCGTTTTCAAATTACGATACCACCCGTGATATTCCTCCGGTATCACTCCCTTATCTCATAGCTGTACCAAATCTCTCTTTTTTGCTATGCCAATTGGCAAATGTGCATCATAAAGTCGCTTAAGTTCTTCAAAATTGCTTGTATTAGTTGATAACTTGGCGTGCTTTTTTCTTGTCGACTGCCGTGCAGTATCAGTAAGGAAATAATTGAAGCTTGTTGACATGTCATAATTAAAATAGATTCTGTTTGTTTCTACTTTCACGAATTTCATTCTTTTTATCTTCAACCACATTATTTTTTCGCCGTTTTGGTCTTTTGTCCGGTTTTTAATTAAAGTGTGTGACAAATTTTTTAAATCATAAAAGTCGTAGTATTTAAATTCTTTACATTTGTATGGTTCTATACATACTTTTTTATCATCAACCTTGATATTTTTAGTTCCTCTTGCGTTTTGAAAAACAGACAAGTAATCTGGCATCCCATAGATAGATCTGTGTTTTTTAGCGGTTTCGATACTACTATGCATAGAGTAAACTTCCATATAGGAATGTCCAGTCTATAAAAATTTGTGTTCAATAATATTTAAATGGTCTATGTTTTGAACAGCCCATAATAGTAAGGCTCCAATATGCTGATTACGATTCTGTCCTCCGCAGGTATCAGAAAATAAACTTATTTTACTTACATGTTCTGGAACACATCTTGATTAGTAGATTTTGAAGAAGTGGAGTATAATGCTTCCTATTTCAGAACTTTCTCGTCTACCGTTAATTTCTGACCAGGCAAAACAGTAAGCTGCATTTGGTAATGCGGCTTCATATACACACAAATTGTAGACACATAATTTTTGAGAATAATATAGTTGTCTAGTCACTCCACTTGGAATCTGTAGATCGGCCTGTAGATCGAAAGTAATTGAAACAAAATCTCGTTGTTCATTAGATATTTTCTTATCATTTTGTTTTTTAATATTATTCACTTCTTTTCTTTTCTGATGTTCTCTGTAACTGTCTTCTAAATCCGATTTGTCACTTGGATTAGCCCTATCATATTTATTATAAACTAAACATTGATCTTTTTTATCAACAAAAAAACTTAAATATTAGAAAATATTCTTCGATATGTAATTTCGCTAACACCTTCCAGTTTCTTCTGCTCACAGTCATTTATATAAAGATGGTACATTTTTCTTATATCTAAATTTTTGTCCAAATATCTAGGCTTTCAACTTTGGCACTGCAACACTGCATTGCTTCTACCGCAAAAACCTAAGGAATTTTTCCACTATTCACTTCAAACCGGCAAAAACATCAAAATTTATTTTTTTTTAAATTATTTTACGAAGAAAATTAAACAATCTTTCTCTTCCAAATCTCATATCGAACTCCCCCTTTATTTTATCTTTTCTTTCAAAACCAAACCTCTCGTTAGTCCTAAGATTTCCTGAAATCTCTTCCTTGATCAATCAACACACCACAATAAAAAACATATCTTTTTCACTCTTGCTATTGGCCATCGTCTTCCTCTGTCTCCTCCTTTTGTTTTATTATAAACACAACGTACTGGCTTGGCAACAAAATTTACGTTAAACACTGATTTGGAATAGACCAAATCAAAATTGTTAATGGCGGTCTTAGAAACCAGTTTCTTTTTCTTATTCCTAAACAAATATGTAAATTACTGTTAATCTTTCCTATTATCGACATTTAAACACGCTTACAAATAAAATTTTATTTTTAGAAAATCTCAACCATTTTTGTTTTCAAAGTTCATTGTTCCGTAAAATGTTTGTACCTCACATTTTGTCCCTTCAATCACTTTTAATTAGTAAAAACGCAGTTTCACTGGAGTACACTAAATTCTTATTTTTAACTTAATTGCTTAATTTTAAACAGAAGCCTACATATTTAATTTCTTAAATATGTTTCATACTGTCTACGTCCGATTTGTTATTTTGTAGATCCTCTAGGTACTTTTATTTATATTTTAAAACAGTTTCCCTCTTAGATAATCTATAAAGTTTTGTGACTTTTATACTAAAAATAATATTTTTCGATGTTATCAAAGCAACTTAGTGCTTATCACAAAATAAAAAAGTTTGAGAAGAAGAGGTCGCCATAATTTACCCCTGTAAGGGTAAAGACTGGCCATTACGCAAAAAACAAGAAACTTTTCACGACAGTAATGTATGCGGAGTGGTAAATCTGAAGCAATATTTCAACCACCCAAAAAAGTAGACGCCGCCGTCGATAAGAATATGAATCTACAGTATCTTGATCTATGTATCGGACATTCGCTAAAGTTAGCAGGGTTTGAACTGACAGTGGCGTACGTGGAAAAGCAGATATGGTCTATTTATTTACTTTGTCACCATTTTCAATGAATTCGTCTTAAACCTTATTAAAAATTTTAATTATTAATTATTATTTATTAATAATTTTAGTAATATGTATGTAGTAACACCTAGAAATAACAAACAGGAATGGATGACAGAAGAGATTTTACAATTAATGAACAAACGAAGAGAATCTAAAGGAAAAAATGACAAGGACGGAGAATACAAAAGACTAAATGGAATAATTCGAAACAAAATAACCGAAGCAAAGGAGAAATGGCTGGAAACAAAATGCGTGGAAATAGAAGAACTACAACAAAGGCACGATTTTTTTAATTTACATAAAAAGGTAAAAGAGTTTACATCGACTACCAAGAGAACGACGTTTCACACCATGCTGAACACGGATGGCAAACTGTTAGAATCAACGGAAGATAAACTGAAAGAATGGAAAAACTATATTAAAATTCTTTTTCACGACATACGAGAAGAACCAAGATTGGAAAATAACAACGAAGGGCCAACAATTCTGAAATCTGAAATCATTAATGCAATTAATCATCTTAAAACAAATAAAAGCCCGGGTCCAGACGGAATATACCCAGAAACGTTAAAATTAATCAGCGAAGAAAATATCGAAATATTTGTCCGTGTATTCAATCGCATTTATGATACAGGTAAAATACCCCAAGATTGGCTGGAGTCAATATTCATCCCACTACCAAAAAAGCCAAACCCACAACACTGCAATGAGTTCCGTCTGATAAGCCTTATGAGCCATGCAGTAAAAGTCCTACTAAAAATCATACATAATCGTATCTATAGAAAGTGCGAAACAATCATCGGAGACGATCAGTTTGGATTCAGAGCCGGCATGGGAACGAGAGAAGCCCTGTTCAGTTTACTAGTTCTCTCCCAAAAATGCTACGACCAACAGAAAGATATATTTATATGCTTTATAGACTTCGAAAAAGCATTTGATAGAGTAGGATACGATCTACGATTAGAACGTTTGCAAGAAGTCGGTTTAGATGGAAAAGACATCAACTTCTTAAAAAACTTGTACTGGAACCAAAACGCCAGAGTTAGGATCGAAGGTTTCACATCCGCAGAAGTAGAAATTAGAAGGGGAGTTAGACAAGAATGTGTTCTGTCGCATCTGCTGTTTAATCTTTACTCCGAGTTTCTATTTAAAGACGCATTGGAGGATTCCAAGGATGGAGTCAAGGTGAATGGCGTAAATATCAACAGTATCAGATACGCCGATGATACAGTGTTAATTGCGGATTCCGACTTAGGTCTACTACGACTCATCGACAAGACCAACTCGACCTGTGAGCAATTTGGTATGAAAATAAACATTAAAAAAACCAAAGTGATGTCAATCCGAAAAAACCAAAACGTACCTCAACCTTGCACAATAAATGGGCACATTTTAGAACAGGTCAATAGATTGAAGTACCTGGGATGTTGGATCGATAGCAGCCTAAATCCTGATCTAGAAATAATATCGAGAATAGAACAGGCCAGAAAATCTTTCGAAAAAATAAAAAAACTGCTTTGTGATTCTCGAATAAAACTGGAAATTCGACTACGTTTATCAAAATGCTACGTCTGGTCGACTCTTCTATATGCAGTTGAAACGTGGACCCTTAAAACATCGACCGTAAATAAATTGGAGGCCTTTGAAATGTGGATCTACCGGAGAATACTCAAAATTTCATGGACATCGCATACCTCAAACGAAGAAGTGCTGCATAGAATAGGCAAGGAAAGAGAACTTTTTAACACAGTAAAAGTTAGAAAAACATCATACCTAGGCCACATACTGAGAAATAATAAGTACCAATATGCCCAACTTATAGTGAAAGAAAAAATCAAGGGGAAAGAGAGGCCTAGGAAGGAAAAGACTATCGTGGCTCAGAAACATCCGACAATGGACAGGGCTAAATTTTGAACAGCTAATAAGAACAACTGAAGATAGAGAAGAGTTTAAAATTGTAGTAGCCAACCTCCATTGAGGAGAGGGCACTTTAAGAAGAAGAAGTAATATGTTTGAAATCTTTATTTAATTTATTGTTTTTTGAAGATCTTGTGATCAGCAAAACAGTCCCTTCATCTCTTTCTATTGTCGCCGGACGCTGATATTCATTAGAAAATCAGCGTACCGGACGCATCTCCACAAACATAAAAAATTGCCCATTGGTTAGAAATCGTGGTATTTCCAATCTTTCTTTAATTTAAATTCTTTAAATTCTATTGGTTCGATGTTTGGAAAATCCATCTTACTACGTCATAATCCAGAAGAACAAAGGAGTTGTATAAAAGAAGGTGGATTTAAGTACGGTGCTTATTCATCCACCTAGTTTCTGCATTTTTATTTTACCATATTTTCTGATTGTATATTTTATTGTTGATATTTTCTTGTGCAGTTTATTGTTGTTCTTTTTCTGCGGAATTTCTGTTTGCAGACCACGTGCATTTATATGTATTTTCATGTGCCGTATTATTGTTGCATATATGCAAAAGATCTATGCATAAATTAAAAATAATGACCACAAACAGAGATCTTTGGAGACGAACAATACACAATAAGAAGTAGTAGAGGAGTAAGCTCGAGCCCATTTTCCCTTAGAAAAGTAAGAAGGTAAACAGATGCCTTTCTGTTATCCTACTTACCAACTATAACCACCCTCTCCTACTTGTACGCAGTTGACTGTCGCACGTACCGTACTCCGAAAGTGGGATGGCCGCTGTAAGGCTGACGACAATTTCGGAACATACCCTTTTCTTATCTATATCTTATCTCTGTCGTTGGTTCGGCTGGTGTTACTCTTCTTCTTTCTTTTTAATTACTGTTCGGATGTAATCATGTACCATCTCTCCTTACTTCCCGTCATTTTCACTCTACTCTCCATCTATGATACTCCAGCATTGTGTGAGTAACAGTGTCGGAGTATTAACGGTATAGGCATTTAACTGTATCTGTCTTTCTGAACCTACGAAGGTATGTACTTAAACTCCAGTCGCCTGTGAGCACAGTCCACCCAGTCCCTTAGGCCCGAGATCAGCATTTAGATCCACTGAGTAATATCTTCCGAGTTGTTCCACTCTTCTTGCCATCTTTTTATTTATTTTTCTCTTTCTTTATCTATGACTGCTGTCAAATATTCATGTCTTCTCTCATAGAGACGTCTTCTTTCTACTGCTAACACATGTAGAGAAACACAACCCCTGCTATTCCACAAGTCCACCAAAAATACAGTAGGTGCATGTAGGTACATGGTACTCGCAACAGACTTGTTCTGTACCTATACTCGTATCATGAGTCCTTTATAGGTACCTCTATCGCCTCACTCCAGACGGTGCCGCGTAAAGGATAATTAACTTCATAATACCGTGTAAGGCCCTCTTCCGTTCTAATCCATCTATTTTACTGCCTTCCGTAGCTTCTTTTATGACTCGTCCCAGATTTTCCACTGTTGGCATTTGACCCTGTATCATACCTACTCTCAATTTAATGAGTTCCTCATATGCCTTTTAGTCATACCCATCACCGCATCCGACTCTGGACATCCCGGACGTACAAACCTTATTAGTAGTTCCTGCTCCAGTTATCAAGAATCCGATGTACCGATATTCCGTTCGGGTATAGTCTGGCAAGACTGACCAATCTTTTGTTTTTGCTGCTACTTTCTGTGTAGCCATGAAAACATCGAAGAAGGTACTCGTACCTCTTCTCACAAATGTGAGTGCTAGACCGATGTTCAGTATCATTAAATTCAAAATACCTACCCAATAAGATAATATTCTACCACGAGTATCGGTGACGGGGAACTTCACTCCGCGGCTTTCGCGTTGAAATCTCCCAGCACCACGCATTCTCCTCTCATACTCATTCATCCATACTCCTCCATGATCATTTCCATCCTTCTCTTATAATCACCCACCGTTTTATTAGGAGAGAAATAGCAGGAGAGAAATAGCTACATGATGAAGAAACTACAAGAAGAATATACCAAGGCTGGCCTAGATATTAACCTCGCGAAAACAGAGTACCTATCTACAAATGAAGAAGACATAGAAGATCTACAGATTGATGACAACGTAACAATCAAAGGAAAGGATAAATTCAAATACCTGGGGTTTATAATCACAAAAAAGGCAACAACAGAGGAAGAAATTATACAAAGATTAGGACAAACAAGAACACCAATCCTAAAACTTAACTTAGTATGGTAGGATAGACACCTAAATATGAAGACAAAAACGCAGATTTATAAAACATTAGTGCGAAGTATTATGACATATAGGGCTGAAAATTAGATCATGAACAAGAAAAACAGCAGTAAGATAGTAGCAACAGAGATGGAATGTCTGCGAAGATGCTGCAGAGTAACAAGAATGGATAGGAGAAGTAATGACGAAATAAAGCAAAGAACATCAATAGAAACAGACATACTAACATATATAGAACAAAAAAGATTAAAGTGGTATGGACATGTAAGAAGAACTAGCGACAGCAGATGGATAAAGAGAATAACCGAATGGAGCCCCATAGGAAGGAGGAAAAGAGGACGACCCCGAAAATCCTAAGGGAACGAAGTAGACGACGCCATGAGTAAGAGAGGCCTAAACGATGGAGAATGGAACAACAGAGAGAGATGGAAACGGTTGAGCGAGGGAAGGCAGTGAATACTGTAGAATCCCTAAATATATATATATATATATATATATATATATATATATATATATATATATATATATATATAGAAATAGCAGCACACTAGCTGTAATTATTCCATTCTTTGTCTGGAACAGCGGTACACGCTTTTACTACAAGACAAGGAAAATTATAACTAGCGGACCAACTCGACATCGAGTTTTTTAAATGAAATTTTTATTTTGCGAGAAAAATATACAATATATACAATGACCGGAAGTAAAAATATTTTTATCAATAACTCAAAAACTATAAATGATAATTTCGTGAACTTACACGTTTTGAACTCTACGTTGAATTCTCTATTGATTTAACTAATAAAAACGAAACCGGAATTCGACCTCAAAACCGGAATGCAATTTTTAGTTCATCAAATGTCGACATGGATATCATTTAGCAGGTAATTTTGCATCCTGATCACGAATCCGGTGTCAGATTTGCTCTATCTTGACTTTTTGTGCGCGTTTCGGGTCACTTCCGGTGTCGGATCGCAACAGGAAGTACATATTTAGAATTGTCTCGACGAGACCTTTCGATCCATATATACATTGTGGGGTCTAAAACTTAAAGTAAATTTTAACTTCCGGTCATCTCAAAACCGGAAGTAAATTTTTGTACCAATAGTATATCTTGACAATCTCATACGTAATACTAGTGTGTGATGAAGATCTTGCAGTGCCTGTGGACAAAAACTGTGTCAAGGAATCGATTCCAGGAAATCAAAATGTATATTCACTTAGTAGATAACGATAATATGGATACCCACAACAAATGGCTAAATTGCGGCCACTAATGTCATTTTTGAATGAATGAAGATGAAAACCTGCCAATCGACGAAGTCATGGTAAACTTTTGTGGTCTGTATTCCAGTAAACAATATATAAAGGAAAAACCAGTAGATTTTGGTTATAAGAACTGAATGTTGTTCAATTTCACAGGATATTGTTATGCCTTTGACACTTATTGTGGTGCTAAAGGAAATCCTTTTTAGTTTACGATTCACCCTTAGGATCTCAGATAGTTCTTGATCTCGAAATTATTCCAGTACTGTCTGATCTAGTAATTTTTTTTAATAATTTTAGTAGCTATGGTTTACTAAACATTCTGAGTTAACAAAGTTATCGTGCAATTGGTGCGATTAGAGAAAAGGTACAAATATTCAAAAAGAAAGAGGTTCTTTTGGACACTATTATGATAGTGATTTAGCTCTTTTTTTATTAGATGGCAAGACAAAAATACTGTCTCAATTCTTAAAAACTAAGACAAATTGCAACCTATCAGTACGGTCAAGCGCTGGTCATTAGTAGTCAAAGAGAAAGTAGATATGCAACAGCCACACATTTTCAATATGTATAATAAATGCATGGGTAAAGTTGATTTAAACGATCAGACAGTCAGCAACTACAGGATTTCTGTTAGAGGTAAAAAATAATAGTGTGTGCTGTTTACAAACATGATCAACATGACTGTTGTCAACGCCTGGATACTGTTTCAATTAAAAAATGATAATTCAATCTCATTGTTAGAGTTTGAACAAATTATAGTGCGCTTTTAATTAGATTGCAATGAAAAATCGACAAAAATAAAAAAACCAACCTGCTGTGCTACGTCATGATGGTGGTCATTTCCCAAAAATATTGGATCTGCAGCGACGGTGTTTCCAGTGTCACAAAAAAGCTAGGTGTCACAAAAAAAGTCTTTTAAGGTCTTTTCCTCGAACATTGTACGAGTATGTAGTCTGATATATCTAGATTGGGTTCCATTTTAGTCTCCACAATATTATTTAGTGTCAAATTTTCTGTGTCACTTTCATCTTTATAGATTTCTTTAATCTGTTGGTCTTCGCTGACACTTAATACTGCATTCTTCTTGTTGTTTGTTTTTTTCTTAAGTTCTTTTCTTATTTAAGTTCTAGAAATAATTTGTTACATTTATTCAAAACTAGTTAATACTTTAGCAGATAGATCCATCTATTTTGCGCTTTTTTGTGAATTTGGGGTCGTTTTTTTAAGCTTTGATTATAAGTGACTCGAAGAAGATAGGAATTTGATTATTGTCGACTCTACCATCACTTGTACTGGGAACGACTGAGGAAACACTGGATGTAGATTCTGACGCAGATAATGAGTTGTTTTTTATAGCGTTATTGAGAACACTTTAATATTAAGACAAAGTAGAATTAGTAATATTTGTACAATTAAAGGACTGCTGGGTAAAAACTTTTTCTGTGTTTCTGGGAACTCAGAAATTTCTAGTTGGTCGACTATACTTTCTGCATTATAGCACCTATCCGGTTTCTCAGGATCCAAGCGGTCTACGTGATACTTAATTCTTTAACAGTAAATGACTCCAGTACTATAGAAGGAAGAAATGATTGTTTTCTTTTTTATTCTTTCGTTCCATAATTTAGATAATAAGTCCGAAAATTTAGATTTCGATAACTTTTTTTGATTTTCACGTTGCCAGTGAATTAATTTTTCATTCCAGCGGAGATTTAGTGGTCCAAAGCAGCATTTGACAAAGGTTGTAAAAGGTCCGTGGTGTGTGCTGGAATTTTAATAAAATTGTATTTTATGCGATTGCTCGTTCAATTGTACTTTAGTCCGAATGGGTAATGTGACCCTCGAGAATTATAATTAATGGTTTTTTGATCACTATTGTACAAAATTTTATAAATGACTGCTGGAAAATATTAGTAGTCATACAATATAGTTTTAATAATTTTTCGGAACATGTATACAAAGTGTTTGGTATGTCATGTTGTCACTTCCAGCTAGACCAATGTTGGCTCCTTAAAAAATAATTAATGGTGGTAATAATCTGCCGGAATCTGAAATATATACCATGGCAGAGGTATTTTCTTTTCCTGGGCCCTGTATATTCCTATGAACATTGTGCTCCTTCATAGCAACACCCTTAATACGACAAGGATTGGAATGAAAACTGGTTTCATCTATATATATACAATAGCACTAAAGGCCTTAGAGGCCCATGGCTTAAAAAGTTTGTTCTTTCTTCATTTTCGCTTTTCTTTATGTACTGAGATCTTCTCTGGCTCGATATGTGATTTTTCTCCATTCCTTCTTGTTATTCATTTTTCTTTTCTGGCCTTGTAGTCCAATTTCTTCCATATCTTTTTCTACCTCCTGATTCCATCTATTTTTTGGCCTTCCTTTTCTCTTTTTTAAAGTTATAGTGTAGTTCATTACCCTTTTTGAAGTCCTCGTGTTCGGCATCCTTTCTAGGTGACCTCGCCATCTTAGTCTCTGTGCCTTTATGACTCCTATTATGTTAGGTTGATTATATAATTTCTTTAACTCATCATTTGATCTTCTTATCCATAAACCGTCCCTTATTATTCCTCCATATATCTTCCTCAGGATTTTCCTTTCCCATATCTCCAGTAAATTTTGTTCATTTTTTGTCATTGTCCATGTCTCACTGCAGTACGTTACTATTGGTTGTATAGTTGTTTTGTATAACTGTATTTTTGCCTTTCTTGATAAAAACTTGCTTTTCAACATTCCACTAAGAGCATGTACACTTCTATTGCCTGCCATTATTCTAGCTTGTATTTCTTCTTTAATGTTAGGTTTGCGTGATATTATTGTACCTAGGTATGTAAATCTTTCTACCATTTCGAATTCGTATGATAATCTTTCTTCTACTTCTACTTTAAACTTTTGTCCATCCCTGAACTGATCATCTGTCCACTGCATACATTTTGTTTTAGTTTCATTTATGTAAAGTCCCATTTTCTTTGCTGCTTTTACTATTCTCTGTACTATCTCCTGTAGCTCTTTTTTTCCTCTTGCCAGCAACACTATATCATCCGCAAATGCCAAAACTTGGTGTCTTTTATGATATAGGAGTCCTTCTCTATTGATTTTCGCTTCTCGCATTATTTTTTCTAGGCATAAATTGAAGAGTAATGATGACAAAGGATCGCCCTGCCTTAATCCTTCGTTTACTATAAATTTGTCCGATACATGATTGTTTACTTTGACTCTGTTTTCTGTATTCTCTAAAGTAAGATGTATCATGTTACGCAACTTTCTGCTAACTCCCAGTTCCTCAAGGGTCTCTTTTAATTCCTTCCTTTTTATTCTATCGTATGCTTGCTGGAAGTCGATGAATAACGCTATCGTTGGTAAGTTGTGTTCATAGATTTCTGCTTGTAATTCTCTGATTATGAATACTTGGTCCGTTGTGCTTCTCCCTCGTCTAAATCCGCATTGGTATTCGCCTATTATATTTTCAACTTCTTT
Source organism: Diabrotica undecimpunctata (assembly GCF_040954645.1). Classification (NCBI taxonomy): domain Eukaryota; kingdom Metazoa; phylum Arthropoda; class Insecta; order Coleoptera; family Chrysomelidae; genus Diabrotica; species Diabrotica undecimpunctata. The sequence goes on along the minus strand of NC_092807.1, from coordinate 117,704,055 downwards.
TTCTAGCTTATCTTTTATGGATTTTGATAGGATTTTATATACGGTATTTAGTAACGCTACTCCTCTGTAATTACTGCATTCTGTTTTGTCTCCTTTTTTGTGTAATGGGCAAATAATGGCTTCCTTCCAATCTTCGGGTATTCGTTCTTTTATCCATATCTCCTTTATGATCTTGTATATCCAATTATTTAGCAGTTTTCCACCATATTTCATCATCTCTGCTGTTATGTTATCGCTTCCAGGGGATTTGTTGTTTTTCAGATTTTTTATGATTTCCTCGATTTGTTCTTTGCTGGGTGAATTATCTTCTATGTCTTCTAAGTGTTCGATTATTGCTTCTGTTTCCACGTATTCTCTTTGGTTTGACTTATTATTGCCATTTAGTAATTCATCAAAATACTCTTTCCATCTTTCGGCAATTTCTGTTTCCCCGCTTATATTATTTCCTGCTTTGTTTTTGACGAATATGGGTTTTTGTTGGAAACCTTTTTTTTCATTTCTAGCACCTTGATATAGGTTTTTTATTTTTTTATTTCTGTAATTCTCTTCTATTTCTTTTAGCTTATTTTCTATGTGTTTTCTCTTCTTTTCTCTCAGCACTCTCTTTACTTTTTGTCTTTGCTCCCTATATCTATTCTTTGTCTCTGTTGTTTCTTTCGTGATCATTTCAATCCTTAATGATTTTCTTATTTCTATTTCTTTTTGGCACTCTATGTCGAACCAGTCTTTCCTCTTTTTATTCTCTTGTTTGTTACATTCTTTTGCTGCTTTGTTCATTATTTGCTTTATGTTTTCCCATTTGTTCTCAGTTTGCTCTTCTATTTTTATCTTTTTTAGTTCTCTTTCCATTGTTTCCTCGTACATGTCTTGCTCTTTCTTTGTTGCTAATCGAATTGGGTTATGTATACATTTCTTTTTTTTTATTTTGTTTTTGTTTTCTGGTATCAGTTGCTTAATTTTGATGCCCACCATGTAATGATCTGAGTCGGCGTCTGGTCCTCTGTATGTTCTTATCTTCTTTATACATTGCTGTTCTTCTTTTTCGATGAGCACGTGGTCTATTTGGTTTTTAGTCTTTCTATCTGGCGATATCCAAGTTTCCTTGTGTATTTCTTTTCGTTCGAAATATGTGCTCATTATGATCATATTTTTTTCTCTTGCGAAATCTATCAGGAATTGTCCGTTCTCATTAGTTTCATTGTGTTTACTATATTTTCCTATTGTCGGTCTAAATACTTCTTCCTTCCCTATTTTGGCATTTGCGTCGCCTAGAATAATTTTCATATCATATCTGGGTATATTTTCGATTGTTCTGTTTAATTCATTGTAGAAACATTCTTTGACATCATTATCTTTTTCTTCTGAAGGCGCGTGAATATTTATGAGGGTGATTTTTTGGTATTTTCCCTTGAACCTGATACTACATATGCGGTCTGATACTGGTTTAAACTCTACTAGTGCTTCTTTTAGCTCTTTTCTTATCATAAAACCTGTGCCTAACGTTCGATTCTTTCCACCGCTGTTAAAAAACATTGTATCTTCTATTTCTAATATATCATTTCCCAGTTGTTTCGTCTCCTGTAAAGCTACTATGTCAAAATGGAACTTTTCGATTTCTCTCGCTAAGTGTTTAAGTTTGCCTTCTCCATATGTGCCTCTTACATTCCATGTTCCCAAAAGTAAGTGTTTTTTTCGTAATGTTTTTTTGTGTTTTGGTCCCGTTATCATTTTTTTCCTCTTTTTTCCTTTTTTCGTATTATCGCTAACCTTGTTCTGTGCTTGTTTCGTCAACTTTATTCCATTAGTACATTTAGTTGCTAGTTTTTTTATGTTTTTTTACATATTGCGCCTTCTTTGTCATTTCACTTCCATTCGCTGTTATTCACCCATATTTTTTTTACTCCAATCTTGACTTCATTTCCTTTATTTCTTTCTTCTTGAGCAATGTTTCTAATTGTTTTCTGTATTTCTCGTTCTTTTGTGGTTGCATCTTCGTTGATATATATTTTGTACTCTTTAATTTCTTTTAACTTGTGCTTTTTTTCCATTATTTTTCTTTTTTCTTCCTGGTTTTCCAATTCAATTAGGCATGTTTTTTCGCCAAACTTGTGAGCATTCCTTATTTTAACCTCTACTCCTATATGTTGTTTGATGAAATTATTGATTGTTCCTTTTAACCTTGCTTGCTCATATGTGTCTATCTTTAGGCCGTACATAACTATGTTATTTATTCGTCGGTGTTTTTCCATAACTTCCATGTTTTTTGCTATTTCTCTGAGTTCCTCCTTGATCTCTATATTTTCTTGTTTTAGTTCTGAATTTTCTTTTCTCAGCTCTCTGTTTTCCATTATGAGCTTTTCTATCGTTTCCTTGCATTCTGGTTGATTTCTTTTTATTTCCTTAATATCATCGGTGAGGTGGCTCACCATTATTAGTAATTGATCAATTTTTGTTGCCTCATTTTTTTTCTCTGGAGTTTTTGTTGGTGTTCTCGAAAACTTCTTGCTCTTTCTGAAAATGTTATCTTCTTCCTCGCTGTCTTTATATCTGTCCTTCCTTTTTGCCCCTCCTTCTGAAAGTGTATCATCACTGTCTAAATTTTTCATATATTTTTCCATTTTCCGGCGCCAAACACTGTCTTCCACCTCAACAGTTCAGAGAAGACAGCGTTTACCGTATTTATTTTATGTTTATTAACCGTTGTTATTTTTCTGTGTCTACCCCGAAAGTCTACTCACAACGGCAACGTCGCAATTTCAAAGGTCAGAGTTTCGTTTCTATGCTTTGATGTTAATTAGGCTTATCAATTACAGCGATCTTACTTTTTATAGGGCCTTGGTGTTTTCGGATGTAATTTCACCGATTTTAAAGTTTTTTCTTAGCACTCTCCTTCACTTAATGTCTTATATTGTTCACTGGATATTTTCAATAATTTATTTCCCGTTACAACTCTCAGAAATTGAGTTTATTGCAGACGACAAATAAAATATTTGTTTACGTTTTGGTTACCGTGTTGCCAATCGGTTTCATCTATGTTCCAAATAATATAATGCTAATTACTCCATTTTATTCTGGCTTAACGTTTGCTTTTTACAAAAAGCACGAAACCAGTCGTGTTTATAAATTGAGTTCTGATGATATTCTCATCTACAAATGATTGGACCGTTTTGAAGATTTCTTGTTTTGTCGTGGCAAAATTCCGTTTGGCCAAAATCCTAATTTTTTTCGCGAGGTCATGCTCCATTTCGGGTCTAAGATCGGTTTTACAGCCTTCTATTTTATTGTTTTCCATGGAACCGTCTACTTAACGTAGATTTGTCTATTTTAAAGCGTTTTGATGCCATTCTTAAACTAATCTTACATAATATTTAATGATATTATAATGAATTTTTGATAATATTTAATGTTGCCTGAAGGTCTTCATTGTTATATGATGTTGCGTTTTTCACATATTTTCTTGTCATTTTGCTAAAAATATATAATTGTTAGTCTCATTTTTTACCTAATCTTTTCTCGTATTTACCCTAAAGAATGTCCCACTTTTGCACCTGCTAACCAATTCGACGTAACTTAATTATGCTTCAAGACATACTGTCGCGCAAAAGGACTAACAACTATTTATTTAAACCGAATCAAACAGCTGCTCGAACGATGAAAGTTAGGAACCGAAATTTATTTTTTTTTTAATTGCATATACTAATTTTACGCTTTTTTAAAATATAAAATTGTTGTAATTTATAGACTACAAAGCAATCAGCAGTCTACGACTCTGTCAATAGAACAGAAATTTTCAAAGCAATAAAAGAACTAGGAATACCAAATCAGTTGGTAAATTTAACAAAACCAACTCTTCAAAAAGTTGAATGTAGAATACGAATTCAGGGGGAACTGTCTGATCCTTTTAAAACAAATAATGGGCTGAGCCAGGGATACCCTCTCTCCTGTATACTGTTCAATCTGGTTCTGGAAAAATTACAACGTATGTCACAAATCACAATCACTGGTTTAATATATAATAAATCAATGCAGATCCTGGTCTCTGCTGATGATATCAATATTGTTGGAAGAACGAAAAACGCTGTACGAGAAGTGTATGTAGCATTAAAAGAATCAGCTAGAAAAATGGTTTTAATAATAAACACCAACAAAACGAAGAATATGAAAATAAGCACGCAACCACAAATCCTACGACCATTCGTTATAGAAAACGACGTCGTCGAAGCAGTGACCGAATTTGTATACCTGGGAGAGCGCTCATTAACACTGAAAATAATACTACCGCAGAGATAAACTATTTTGGGCTCAATCTCCTCCTTAAATCCACAATTATATCGAGAAATACAAAAATAAAACTGTACAAAACAATAATACGCCCTTCCGGGTTCATAGACCTGGACTTTAACAAAAAATAATGAAAATATGTTACGATGTTTCGAAAGAAAAGTACTAAGGCGAATCTATGGAGCAGTGAATGCCACTGAAGTGTGGAGAAGACGATACAACTTCGAACTTTATAGAATATACCGGGAACCTGATATCGTAAAAGGTATTAAGATAGGACGTCTGAGGTGGATAGGATATGTAACGCGGATGGAACAAAATGACCCAGCTAGAAAAACGCTCCTTAATAGACCCATTGGTCAGAGAAGAAGACGAAGACCCAGAACAAGGTTTCTTGATAACATCGATGAAGACATGAGAAATATGGGAATACGTGGTGTGCGGAGAAAGGGATGAATAGGGACGAGTGGAGAGAAATTCTTTAGGAGGCTAGGACCCACGCAGGGTTGAGCCAGAATGATGATGATTGTTATAAAACAATAGCATTATTGGTATATATTTGTACAGCTTGTCAAATTTAAGGTGATACTTGACAAATTTGTCCACTTGCGTAGAAAATTAAGTGAGAACGCATTCGGAGGAAAAGAGATACATAATGCGCTCGGTCTCTTCGCCTCTTTGGTACACTCCATACTACAAGTTTACAGAGAGTAACCTTATTTATTAATGGAACTTCTATGATATGTCTATATTGTATGTTATTTTGACGTTTCAATTTTTCCTTCGGAAATTTTTCTCAATTTTAGTAAGTCATAAATATTTTAATCTGTTGTTTATTTCTTTACAATAGAATAATACCAGCCCCGTTGGGATGGCTGTCAACATCCGGTATTTAGGTACTAAACTGTATAACTTTATTAACTTTCCCGAATATTTTATTTTGGTACGGAGATTTTGTAGAAATATATCGTATAAAATATATCTCAAATAGTGACTGAGTTGTCAATATGAATAAGTCAGATAAAATAAAATTATTAGAAGAATTTTGCCTTCATTAATTTTTTTTGTTATATGTCGCAATGTAGGAACTTATTTTTCCGTGAGATAATAATTTATTATTATACGCCGAAGTAAACCTTTATCAAAATCGCACAAGTTGGATTTTGGGGCAGATCTCATTCTTTTGTTAGGCGTCGAACATGATGCAGAAGCACCTTCTTCTATATTTTTCATTTCACGAGAGATCCGTTTTATAGTGGCTATACTTACTCCCGTTGCTAAGGAAGCACGCTCTTGAACTTTTTTAAAATCTTTAACATGCGGATTTTGCATCGCTTCTCTCTGCATAAAAATAATTACAATTGCTATTACCTCCCTCGTTTGTCCAGACAAGACTTTGCCTTCTAATTTTGAATGAAAATCCATGTTTATAATTTAAAATACTTAACAATAATTATTTAAAAAGTCAAATCTATTGTAATACGATGTTCTTCAACACACAGTAACTTTAAACATAAGTAAAATAAAAAAAACTTTGTCGCAGACTATACAAGTATCTTGCACTTCGAAGGGCCAAGAAATAATAAGGACAAATTGTGTTGTGGTCGAATGCGCATCGTGGGTGGAGCCTAATTTCAAATCGGCCAAGTATCACGTTAAATTTGACAAGCAATACCAAAACATTTTTTCTTTAAAAATATTAACTGTCTCTTTTTGCATCATTTTTTTTCAGTCTCTCACGTTTCCACCACATGACCCTAGTAAATTAAAAATCTTTTTCTAATTATTTCAATTAGCAGACCAACCATTTATTAATCGACATTTAAATTGCAGTACCTTTTTTATTTTGTGTATGTTTCTTGAATATACTTGGTTTTATTTAAATATTTTAGTTTAACACTGGTTTACGAAAATTATTGTATTTTTTTTATTTTAGCTAAAGTTCTAGTTCTTTTCATCTCCTTTGTGTTTTCTTAATTGTTTATTTTCACATAGTTTACAAAGTATGCGATATTTCTATTGAAGTTTTTTTTGTTTTAGTTTCAGAAAATTCATTTTAACAAACGTATGGCTCACAACTTTCATCCTCACTTTGATTTTAAATTCATTGCAATCTAAATTTAAATTTATTTTGTCAACAAAAACCACCAAACTGAAGTATTAGTGTTTTAGCATATGTGTATTTAATCATTCGTTGGCATCGATGATGAGTATTGATTATTACTCAATAGCAATTTAAATTAATCATATAATATATTGTGTTATGTACTTAACGAGTTGCGATACATTTTATGTAATTAGATTTTTTGTACAGATACGGAAAAAATTTATAGTTAGTATTACAAAATAAGTGAGAGATACTAACAGAGATACAGCTTATTTCAAATCGAGTGGCGAGCCCTTCTACGAAATAGTTAATCACGTAGACAATAGAATATCTATGATCGGACCCATACAGTGGCGTTGCCATATCAAACAAATTAAATTATTTGAAATCGCACTAATTACAAAATTATTACTCACTTAAATAATAAATGGAGTTTGATTGTACACAGATTGTTTCATAGATACCAAACTTTTTGTTTGTTATAATACCATCTTTAATAATTGATACTCTATAAAGTTTGGTAAAAGTTAATTTCTAATTTGGTATCAGTAACTTTAAAACCGTAACTATAAAGTCATTTTATTAATGACTCCTTTACGACTCGTTAAGAATATACAAAGAATTGATAAGAATTATTTCCGAGAATTTCTAGTCACTGGATTTCAAACGAGTTCGTAATTTAATCTCATTATGTTGTCAAGTTTCAACAATAAAGGTGCTATCACGCGTATTAGAACTATTTTGTAGAATGTCGATGGTTAAGTGTAGTACGGGTAAACAGATCAGATTGACAACAGAATCGAAAGGAATAGTTTACAATGTATTTAAATATATGCAAATACTATTTCCTGAAGATAATCTAACCAGTATTAAACAATGTGTGAGTGAACCACTGGAGTATCTTTACTTACAGTAGAAAGGATCATTCAACAAGGGAGTATGTTAACAAACGCAGAGTCAAGTAATACACTAAAATTTCCAGCTACAATACTTGCTAAAAGGAAAGCAACTGTGACAGACTTAAGGGAGTATGACAAACAGTCTATTAGAAATACCATTCATCGTTTTCATGAGACTGAACGTTGTCGTGTATCATTAAAGCTTTTGCAGAAAAAGCTTGAAGAGGTGTACGAGTGGAAAATAAGAACTTATTTTCAGGTGCAGGCTGAGACATCTACTCTACATCGCGCGATTTGTGCAGTAGATGATACAACACCGATCAAACTAAGGGAACCAGAAATGCGTATAAACCATCTTACCAAGGACAAAAAAATGGACACCTGGAGGGGTAAACCTATGCACGGGCGACATCCCAATAAGGTCAGTCAAGACCATGTCAACAATATTGCGTCGAACTATTGGCTGACATCAGAAAAGATGTTCCCTGAAACAAAAGGTTCATTACTCGCCATTTAGGATCAGATTATACCAACGAAAAATTACCTGAAATATATCGTCAAAGACCCTCAGGTTCAGAATGATAAATGCCGATATGGATGTCAAGCTCAAGAAACCATCCAACATGTTACCGGAGGCTGCCAGGCATTTGCTACAACTGAACATAAGGAACGGCACGGCTCAGTAGGAAAGATCTTTCGTCAAGAGATAGCCATCAAACTTGGACTTCTCCAAACAAACCATCTTCAATATTATCAATACGTTCCTGAACGTATTCTTGAGACTGACAACTACAAGCTATACTGGGACCGCACTGTGCTCACAGTCCAAACAGTGGCACATAATAGATCAGAACTTATACAAGTTAATAAACTTAAGAGACAAACAACACTTATTGATGTGGCGATACCCAACAACAATTATCTTCGTTTTAAAGAGAACCAAAAGATCGCCAAGTACAGGGATCTGGAAATTCAAATACGAAGACAGTGGAAAATGGAAAGTATCCAGATAATACCTATTATTCTCTCTACTACTGGAGTCATTCCGAAGAACCTCCTAGAAAACATAAAAGAACTGGGTCTAAATGAACATCTCTACAAGACCATGCAGAAAGCTGTACTACTCTCAACGTCCAGATGTGTACGAAAATTTTTGGGAGATACTCCAGCGTACCAAGTCACCTAGGACTCGATAACATGGAAAGAGTCCACTAGAGCTCAATCTTTTTGATACCATAGGTATCTGGGATGAGTGAAGTTTCTCCTTAGAGGGAGTGTGAGCCATTTGGCTAAATCTGGATGAATTGACTAATGTGACTAACATTTTACCAATACATCTGTTTTTGTAGTTCTAGTTAGACATTTCTTTTGTTTTCAATTTGCTATGAACTACATATTGTTCCATTTTGGAAAATCCATATTCCATCAATAAAAATAAACTTATAAAAAGATGCTTCGTTCTTTGCAATATAATTTTTTTAAAATAAAGTTCCCTTTACTGTAATAATAGGAAGTTCCATAAGTCCACGCCTTGGTGAATCTTTGTCCCATCTGAAACCCAATTCCTCTAATATTCTCCATAACATTGTAATGAATTCATGTAACATTTGCTTTTTAATCAAGTTGTCTCTTAATAATTTGAAAGTTACATGTTTTTTACAAAGGCAACACTATAATTAATAAATATTTCTTAAGAATAATTTTTGTGTCTCCATTTGTCAAAGTTCCTCCTAGTTTTCAATAGTACATGTCAATCTGATTTAAACTGAAATCCTTTAAGAACGAGCCATAAATGACACTTACTAGGAATGTGAATTAATTTAGACTTCTGAAGGTGCTAAATTAAAAAACATTCGTCTACGTTGAACATTTTCGTTATCTGACAGATATGTAACTATAAAATGTGCCTCAAGTACGATTTCAATCTCGGACAAAATCCGTGAATAAAATCGTCTTTTTTTAATAAATATGAGTTGAATTTCATATCGCGCAGTATCATATTCCCTGAATTGTATATGTATTTTTTATTAATCATTTTTATTTCTAGGTAAAATTGCGTTTGTTTAACAATACTCCCTTTCGTTATCTGTGGGTCCTGGGGCCGTATAAATCCGCTAACATGTTTTGAGTCCTTTCTTTGTATCCGTTTTAAACTTCCTGTTCTGATGTATGCACTAGTCTGGCCATATCAAAATTAACCGACCGTGAACTGGAATAAACGGCTCCTGAGGGCTTACATTTGGAATCTTGAAACTTCACAACCTAAATTTTATTACCCAACTTGTCGACAGTTGTTTTTTCCTTCAATGCTAGTCTTGCAACTTTCAAGTATCCACATAAAGAAAACTTTTCTTATACCGGCATAAAATCTTTTGAAAATGCACAGCGGGCTTTCGATTTGTTCAAATAGTTCAAATTATTCATAAAATAAAAGTTTACGTGATTATTTTGCTCTGTGAAAAACGGCTTGTGCAACTTTTTGAATTTTGTCTATTTTACTGAACACCCTTTGTTCATTTTAAAAAACTTTTCAGAATGTTTACTCGTTTAAACGAGTTACAAACTTTTAGTACGTGTTTCATAACATTTATTTTTTAAATTTTTGTTTTCCGTACAAGCAGGTATTTTAATAGTAATATTTTATTCAAAATTATATTAATTATGCATTAATTTATTCAAAACTAGATAAAACTGTTTAAAACATTGCGATGTTTTTATTATAGTGACCTTTTTATTATACAGTGCTAGTCAAAAGTCCGTTCCCCACCTCGTATCTTTTGAACGGTTATACTTATAAATAATAGTAAAATTTGGAGGGAGGTAATAAACAGACGTAGGCTTTTTAACTAGTCATAACAAGTGACATAATAGTGACAGATGACGTTACAGCGCCACTGTGACAGATAATTTTAAATAGGACCTTATGGCAAGTGATACCTCGTTTGAAAGGTATTGAAAATATCTATTCAACTATAAATATAAATTAAATATATACATAAAATAAATTAAATTAATACTAAAATTGTAGTTTCGCATTTAATTAATAATTATTAAAACTTTCGCCTCTGGTTACTTGTCAAAAAGTTGACGTTTTTCAATTCTCTAATTGTTTTTACGTCAACGTCAACTTTTTTGACAATTATTTATGAATATTTATGAATTAAATGTGAAACTACAATAATTATTTTAATATACCTATAGTTCATCTAATTTACATACCGTTTCACGTCATCCGCGTCATAGCCCGTGAGGTCACATGATACCAACACGAAATCGTACAAAATGTGTAACATGTTTTTCCTTCAAAGCCCTATATCTTGGAAACGGATGGCGTTTATTAAAAACGCCAAAACTAATTAAGTTTTTTATCAAGCAAACCCCAATTATTTTTTAGTTTTTTACTTATACTAGAGACGGAGTTACCTTTTTTAAAACATCCTGTATATATATACTACATATGCCAGAATAACTATTTGTAGGTCTCTCTCTTCAGTCCAGACCCCTCTAAGAAAGTGTAGTTATCATCGTGATGTCGTGTATTATCCGTTTACAAAGATATTGGTCTCTGCTCTGGTCATTTCTTTTAACTCATGCATAGGTCTTTTGCATATTATTATAATTTGGTCGATCCATCTTGTTAGGGATCTTCCTCGTGATCTTTTGCCTTCTACCTTTCCTTGGATAATAGGTATCTCCATGTTTTCTGTATCTGCTCTCATAACATGTCCAAGGTACAGTCCTCTCTGTCTCTTTAATGATATGCAAGGGACTGGGACTTTTTATCGTTATAAGGAGAGATTGTTAAATAGAAAGAGGCAAAAATCTTTACTGTAATAATAACAATAATAATAATAATAATGAATGTTAAATACAACGAAAAGATCGCCAAGTACAGAAATCTAGAAATACAAATCAGGAGACAATGGAGAATGGAAAGTACCCAGACGATACCCATTATTCTTTCTACCACTGGAGTCATCCCGAAGAGCCTCCTAGAAAACATAAAAAAGCTGGGTCTAAACGAACATCTATATAAGATTATGCAGAAAGCTGTGTTACTTTCGACGTCCAGATGCGTACGAAAATTTTTGGGAGATACACCGACATACCAAGTCACCTAGGACTCGATAACATGGAAAGAGTCCCACCAGAGCTCAATCCTTTTGATACCGTAGGTATCTGGGATGAGTGAATTTTCCCCTTAGAGGGAGTGTGGTTAAATAATAATAATACGACAACACTAATCGATGTGGCGATACCTAACAACAATAATCTGCGTGTTAAGTACAACGAAAAGATCGCCAAGTACAGAGATCTGGAAATACAAATAAGGAGACAATGGAGAATGGAAAGTACCCAGACGATACCTATTATTCTTTCTACCACTGGAGTCATCCCGAAAAACCTCCTAGAAAACATAAAAAAGCTGGGTCTAAATGAACATCTATATAAGATCATGCAGAAAGCTGTGCTACTTTCGACGTCCAGATGCGTGCGAAAATTTTTTAGAGATACACCGACGTACCAAGTCACCTAGGACTCGATAACATGGAAAGAGTCCCACCAGAGCTCAAATCTTTTGATACCGTAGGTATCTGGGATGAGTGAATTTTCCCCTTTAGGAGGAGTGTGAGCCGTATGGCTAAATCTGGATAATAATAAGACTGTAGTAATTAACCTATTGTAATTTAAAAAATTTATCAAAACGATTATAAATGAATTAACGCTGTATATACTGTACATAGATTTATTAAAAAATGATATAAGCAAAACAGTTCAAAAAAATGACTGTACAATTAAAAAATGTATACTGCACAAAAAAATAATATGGTGCTGCACAAACCACATTATTTTTAATAATATGGTACATCATATTTTTGCTTGCATTAACGAAAAAGTCTGTCACCTTGGTCTGTTTCCTTTTTCCTTTCCACAGAACTGACCGGAACTTGTCCTGAAGATGAATAGACTCTTTCACTGTGCTCATATCATCCTCTTCCTAGTGGATGAAAACAGCTACATTCTCATCAACTTCTTTGAAATCTGTTAGCTCCTTCGGTCCGTAGGTGATAGGAAATTTAAACTGTCTAGTCCAAATAGCTAACAGGAGACTATCTTCATCATCAGTCAATCGTTGACCTTCCAGCTATCCTGCGTGTTGGGCAGGATAAGCAGAAGAATGCCCACAAGCAGAAGAATTTTTCTCCTTTAAGCTCGACATCTCATTTTATTATGGTTTTTTTTTTTTAATTTCCGATGCCATTTAAGCACTCTTGTTTGCTTTGTAGGTCGCGGGTAGATTTTTGATGTTTTTAAAGCAACGTGGGTTTTACGACTCCCATATCACTAACAATTTTCTCTTCACTGAACCTGTCATATTAGACACATATTACACACTAAACAGGACATGACTGAACTAGTTTCATCAGCATTAAAAATATCATCTGACGCATATCGTGCCTTCAGTCCAGCCCACACGTTTTCCAGCCAATTATCAGTTACGTTTTTGTTGAGATCGCGAGCCTCTCCTTTAATCTGCTAGTAGTTGATCTTGCGTCGCAGCTTTCATTTGCTCAGTTAACCCTCAGATGGCTTAAAATTCTCAATTCCAAGCTCAGTTGCAAAAAACTCAGCTTTTGTCATGACCACATGCGCAGAAAGTGGAATATGACTGAGGGAGACCCGTATGGCGATTGACATCCGATTGCTTTTTACCTTTCTCTATTTCCCGAGTTATTGACAACTTTTCTTTACCGAGAGCACTTTAATTTTTTTCAAAAACATATTAGCTGTTCACACGCTTAGGCAACTGAAACTGAAAGTGAGAAGTCGTCAATAGATGACAGCATCTGTGTGAAAACAGTTGGGCCTGTCGCGCAAACAGTAAAAGCATGTCATTTTTATATAACAATGAGTAGGAGGGATGACCGCATTCCTTAAGCGCGAAACAAAATAACCTCTGGACAATGATGTTGCCACTCGTGACTTAGGTATTCTGGGCTTTAAACACAATAACACATTTGCTGTCGACTATTGAACGCTGAAAAGAGAGAATGATATAGGTATATAGGAAGAATTAATACATTGTATTTATGACAAACCAAAAAACGTTTACTATTTTCATCGGTATATGGAAATTATCGTTATACAGGAAATCTTTATAAAGAGAGACTACTGTATTTTAATTAATGAAAATGGTCTTTGTTCGTTACGTTTAGCTTATTTAAAATTGAAGAATTATTTGTCCTGTGGTCGGTCCACGGAATTCTTAATATTCTTTTCCAACATAACATTTAAGTGTCATCTATCTGCCTTATTTTCGCTTATCGTATTGTCCAAGAGTGAGATCGGTATGTCAGTATTGGAAATATTAAACAGTGATTCAACCTCATTTTTAAAACTCATTTGTAGAATATTGAATTAAATTAAAGTTTTCCAGAAAATTATTTAGATTAGTTAGTAGTTTAATTATTATTAACATTTTTTTCTTTATTTGTTTATTTGTTATATACCTATTTATGGATTACTTGTTCATATTAGAAAAACTAACTTATTTATGTAATAGTTCGAAACTCTAATTGCTTACTCAGTCAGAAAAATATTCCCATGTCGTTAAAACCGTAAATTAAAAAACAAAATCGAAGTCGACCCAGAATAGTTGGTCAATCCACAAAAAAAATAAAACTCATTTATTTTCAATATGCGTAGTTTTTTGTTCGCCTGCTGGATTAGTATTTCTCGGTTCATCCTGCTTAAAAAATAGCACTAAATTAAACTCACTCAAAAATATGTCTGAATTTAAACCGTATTGATTTTGTATTATGCTTTTTATTCTTCTGTTTTATTAAAAATGAGTTAGTTATCCTCTGCCATCAAAAGTAGTATATTTAGGATTAATTTATAATAAATGTTCCAAACATATTATTTAAAACATCCACTCACAAAAAGCGATAAGCTTATTTATAAATGAATCAAGTAGAGAGGAATTATTAACATCAGCTATCAAGTAGTACCAGTCCAATTGGGACAAAAAGAATTAAACTATTTAGCTAGCAACAAAAGAACGTTTTTAGAATCGAAACAAAATATAAGCAGTAGGTTAGATATCTGATAGACTTATGTAGCAAAAGTCAATATTTTATTGACACATCTGTCGAATACATCCTTCTTCCTCTGTTTTCTTGGCACTGCAACTCTAAGTGAGTTTTGGCCGCGTATACTATTTTTCTCTACTCTTGCCGGTCTTGTGCAACAACTGTTACACTCCCATCTCACGTAGATCACTCGTTACTGTATCCTTTTATCTTTTTCTTGGGTGACTAACTGACTTTCTGCCATCGAACCTTTCCCAGAAATTTGCATATAGTCCTACTCATCTTGAACGATTTGCCTTGGTGTATCGTACTATGTTTTTGCTTCCATAGGATGCTTGGAGTTCTTGAATATATCTTCTTTTCCACTTTTCTTGTATCTCGTCTCCACAAGTCCCAAATATTAATCTTAGGAACAATGTGTAACCCTGAACGACCAATTAGAAATGGAGGGTGCCAATGGGTAACAATATAACTACTGCTGTCATTCTCTCCCCTGCTGTCACCCACAATGTAGCTTCTTAAAATTAAAAAAAAAAAATTTAAACTGTTTTTCCTTTATCTAGTGTTTTATGTAAATGTATTATTTAATGCTTATAACATTCATAAAAGTGCTGGATAGCCTACAATTTTGACGAAATGCCCCCGAAGATGCTCTTAGAGTGAAAGTACTTTTTCTTAAGTTACTATTTAATAAAAAAAACTGTGCTCGATATCTGCCTTTTATTGAGCATAGTTAATATAACAACATCCGAAAGTTGGGAGCCAATGTAAAACAATAAAACTCACAACTTTCATTGGGGGCCAATTAGTAGGCCTTGTCAAGCTCAGTCTCTTAGGTGTGAGAAGGTCTTATCTAAAAATAAATCTGAAAAATGAGTTTGGCTGGGAAAAATAAACTACGATATTAACTTATCATATTTTTGAACATAAATAAATATAAGATATAAAAATTTTATTAATATTAAATTAAAATCAACAGAGCAAATTTTGCCTATAGCTTTACTAAAAAAAAATTATACTTATGGCTTCTGATGTTGTCTTTAAGTGGTTAGTTGCTGATATAACTGAATCCACATACTTTTATGTTTGTATCTACTGCGTGGCCACTGCGTTCTGAATAGCAGCTGCAGTTGCAGTTGTTATTGCGTGGTCGACCATGTGCTAAGAGAAGCCTTTAACGAGGCTCAAGAAGTTCCAATCATATTGTTTCGATATGTCTCACCAAGAGGTGAACAAGAAACATTAATAAGGTCAAAAAAACCCAGAGAAAGATTTAACGATACAAAATGAATTTTAAATCGAAGATCTAGCTTAAATAAGCAAAAGAATTTATCCCCAAAAAAAATATCCTTTTCTATTGAATTATCGCTACTCTACTTCTGCGTTGAAGTGACATGACAGGTCAGAGTTGCCAACTGGTAGCTATACTGTCTATTGAAGTGACGCATAGAAATTTATATACGTTCTATCGCATAGACCATAATCGGATCTAAATAAAGTGATTAGAATATTAAGTGAAAATAATAAAGTTGGAATTTTAGATTATGACAGAATATTTAGTGAATAGAAAGTAAAATAAAGAGTTGAGCGCCAACTATTTATAAAATAAAAATAGTCAAATAAAAGTCTGAACTGCATATGTGATTATGGGGTGAATTATACAGGGTGTTTCAAAAAGGTATGTCATAAATTAAATCACACATTTCGGGGACAAAAATAAATTGATTGAATGAAACTTTGAAGTTACAAAATAAAAATTGTTTTTTTGCATTATCTCCTAAATTACTTGGCATTTTGTAATAAAAATAGACACGTTACTTTCTTGTTCTGAAAGCATTTTTCATAAAAAAAAACAACAAAATCTAAGAACACAGAAAAATTTTAAGGTGGGTGTGCAGCCCTAAATCCCCCTAACTTTTGAGTACGATCAAATTTAATGAATTTTGTGGCATCATTAGTTTCACACATTATTTTAAAAAAAAAATTGCCTCTTATCACTTTTTAAAAAAAAACAGTTTTTATTGAGTTACGGCCCTTTTCATTAACCTTTAAAAAATTACGTGCAACTAAATAAATGGCTTAAATGAATTAACAAATACGTACCAAAAATGTCTATAACCTCTATAAATATGATATTACAATAAATGTTCAAAATGACCCCCATTTTCCTCAATACACATTCGGTATCGTTTTAATAAGGAAAACCGAATGTGCTGAAAAATCATATTTTTCTGACGAAATTGATTTACAGCTTCAATTATTCTACCCCACAATTGTTGTTCGTCCTCCATTGTTACAGAATACACTTTTTTTTGATAACCCCCAAAGGCAAAAGTCCATGGGGTTAAGACCTGGACTACAGTTTACTGTAGAAAAAAAATAATACAACGCCGATATAGAAGCTTCGCTCCAATAAAGCAATACAAATATTTTTTTAAATTTATTGTTATATTGTACTATTTAGTTATGATCCAGATTATAAATTTGGCTAACTCATGATAGCTTAAAGATTTGGACTTCAAATATTTTCCGTCAAGCTTTTGACAGAAAAGATTTGATTTCACGTTTCGGGCTTCTACCCAGTTGCTCTGATGAATCCTGCTAAAACAAAATACATATAAGCGATACATGCATATACATGAAATCAAATCTTAACAGGTTCATTGCGTAAGGCGCGGGTCCGCGTCCAGGCCGTTCATTTCTCGGTGCTAACGGCGCGGATCCGTGCTTTGAACATGACTTCTATTTATAGTATGATATTAGCACGAGAGTTGTGCGTTTATTTGCTACATCAGCATCTAAGAGTAGCATCAGGTAACGGAAGTTACGTCACAGTTGTCACTTTTGTTGTTTCCTTTTATTCTGACACGTGTTTGACTATTGCAAATGATCGAAAACGCAGAGTCAGGATGTTCTCAGCCAAAACAAAAAAAAATATCCGTAAAAAACCCTAAAAAGTTAACAGAAGAAGAACTTGAATACTTTTTAACACAATCAGATAGTGAAGATGAATATATCTCATCGAAAGACGAATATATTTCATCTACAGACGATGAGGATGGGGATGAGTTGGATAAGTTGGAAACAAGTGAGTTTAAAAAAGTGTTAAATTTGTATTTTTGTAGGTGACGACGATATTTCGGGTATTGTACAAGCCATGCAAAACGAGGAGGAACAAAATGAAAATTTAAATCCAAATGCAGATAATTCAAATACACATGAATGGCAAAATGATCATAATGAAATGAAACAATTTGAGTTTATTAGATGTGCAACTTGCTGGTAGAGCCACCACAAAGTAAGACACCTTTTGATTACTTTCGTCTTCTGGCGGATGAAACTGTTTTTGAGCTGATAGTGACAGAAACGAATCTGTATGCTGAACAGTTATTTCTATCGGGTGTTACAGAAAGATCTAGAGTAACAAATTGGAAACCACTCATTACCAAAGAATTACATAAATGTTTTGGACTAGTCTTACACATGGGGACATGGAAGACCAACAGAACGCAAGATTATTGGAAAACTGATAGTCTTTTTAATGTAAAACGTTTCCCAGAAAATATGAGTAGAGACCGTTTTTTGTTAATTCTTCGGTGTCTGCACTTTGTCAAAAATCCAGAGGTAGGAGAAGTTATAGAGGACAAGCTGTACAAAATTCGTCCATTGTTAAATTATTTTAATCAAAAAATGAATGACATATATCAGCCTGTTTTAGAATGTGTATTAAAAATAAGCGCCATAAATTTGGTATAAAATGTATGTACTTACTGAACCTAACGGATTAGTTCAAAATATGAAAGTTTATGCCGGTAAATTTGATACTACCGCTGGAACAGACCATTCAAAAAAAATTGTCATGGAATTGATGCACAAACATCTAAATGCAGGTCACTCGTTGTTTATGGACAATTTTTACATGAGTATGGATCTTATAAAAAACATATTGTATAGGAACTCTTCTGGGAGGAAGACAAGGAAATCCAGTAGAAGTCACTAAAGCTAAGTTAAAAAAAGGCAAGTCAGTAGCAAAATATAAAAACGGCATTGTTGTTGGCAAATAAGTCGATAAATGGTAAGTAATTCATATATCCACTGAGTTCAGCAATGTTATGGTAGAATGTGAGAACAAACGAAAACAAAAAAATACTAAAATCTCTTCCAATCGCCGAATATAATAAAAATATGAGTGGTGTTGATCGCAAAGATCAAATGTTATCAGTTATCATACTATCCTTGCGAAAGAAAAACCCTTTCCTGATACAAAAAAATAGGTAGAGGTACGTATACTACAAGTGATTTTAGTAAAAACTTATTGTTTATTTAACAAATATTCTGGTACAAAACTGTCTCTTTATGACTTTTGACTAGAAATTATAAGAAATTTACTACGCTCTCCTCAGAAAAATGTTCCTAAAACAATAAATAACTTGTCTGAACGGCAGATTTTGAGCAAAATAGCTGAGAAAATACAAAAGAAGGAACGAAACGTAAAAAGTGCAAAAGTGGGTAAAATATACACAGAGGTAATATTTAGATTCAAATCTAAATATACAAAAATTGTATGATTTATAGAAAGAAGACTGTGTGAATAAAAATACTCAACAATTCGCAAGTTATCAATGTATAGATCTTTATTCATCACAAATTTTAACCTTGGATTCTTCTAACCAAAAAAGGATTTGTGTGACCTATGCGAAAAACATAAAAACAGCTATAATGAACAGAGAAATGAAATGAAAAATTTAATTGAAGACCATTTAAAGAACAAGACAGTTGTATTACCGTAGAAAGCTTTCTGTTTACAATCTGAGTATTTATGATCCTTATAAAAAAAAAGGTTATTGTTACATGTGCGAAAAAACAAAAGAAAGAAAGGATCCAATGAAGTAGCTTCCTATGTTAAAAATTAATAGAAGAAAAGGCTCTGAAAGGTAAACAAGAAATGTGTTTTTTTTCTGACAATTGTGGGGGACAAAATCTCAACAGAAATATTGTCGTAATGTATAAAAATCTAGCTTCTAAATATAAGATTAAAATTTCCCACTTTTCCCTGGAAAAGGGACATACCCAAAACGAAGGTACTAGTATACAAAATAATATTGGGAGGGCTTAAAAAAATGTTGCTATATACGTGCCAAGTCATTGGTACCTTATTGCATGAACAGCATGTAGAAAGATTCCATAAAATGTTGCCGAAATAAATGAATTTTACGATTTTGTTGAATTCAGAAAACATACTTGTGCTGAAATGGACAAAAATGAAAATGGAGAAAAGGTCAAGTGGCAGAAGGTACGTGTCATGGTTTTGAGCGTGATGTCAATTTTATCAGAATTAATACTGAGCGTAAGACAAGAAGAAAATCTTTGTCAGCACATAATGACCTGCAAATGTTAAATGCTGCAAGTTTATCTATTACTACAAGGAAATTAGAGGATTTGAAATATCTATGTAAATCATTGGTCATTTCGACCGTGTACCATGACTTCTATTTGAATTTAAAGTCATAATGGAACTTCATTTAAGAAATTACTGTTTTTATAATTTATTTTGTAATCAGCGACATATTAATAAAATATTTGTATTTTTATGAACAGTAGTAATTTATTTAATAATTCCTTCATTCGACTTTACTTAAATAGCAACTGCGTGTTTTTGTAAAAATGAAGAAAATTGTTAGTGTAGAACTAGCATAAATCCAGATAAACTACTTCTGCACTAATAATTCTGATGCAGCACTAGCCTATGTCCACCTAATTTTTTATTAAAACAATGAAACAAAAAAAAATTAGTTTTATAGTAATGTAAAAGTTTCTAAATGAATTGAAAAGTATGCACAAAGTAAACGTTAATCTTTGAAAAACAAAATAATGGAAAACTAAACTTCTGAAAAACTTCAAATTTCTCTCCTGAAAAGTTGTGATTTCGGACATAGACTAGTTCTATTCTAAAGCAGCGAAATTCCTTAACCAAGGTAGAGAATAGTAATAGATGCATATAATTTGTAAAATTTGTTTAATACAAGTAGCACTACCTCTCTCTCTCTCTTGCAATAAAAAATAGACCAAGAATAGCTCAGAATGGTTATCACCATTTCATGGAATTTATTGTCTAAAATTTCGAAACTAAACTATAGCAAATATTTTCATGGAAGAATTTTGAGAAAAGTATTGTATACAAACATGGGCCAGCAGCACTAATCAATTTTTTGATGGACATTAAGTGTACAGAAAAACAACATGCATTAGTAGATTTTTAAGTTAATACTCACACCACAACATTCATAAACGGAAAGCATCAAGTCACTATATACAGGGTGGCCCATCCTATACGCCTCGGTCTCTTCAAAGTTATATTTTTTTTATAAAATACTCTATATTTAATGACATTTTTGAATTGTATGTAAAAAATAAGCTATATAAATTAAAAAATTCATTATATGTAAATAGAGGGTGTTGTGATTTATTTTAATTTTTTTAAATGTGGGGTTTTTTAAAAAAATTTAATGTCTACGAATCTAAAAATTCAAGACAAATTCTGTTCTATGCCTTAATAATAAACTACTTGTCAAATTTATACAATTGTTTATTATAGCAAAATTGTTTACAGGGTGTTCAAAATATTAGATTGCTCTATTAGCAAATTTAAGCTGTAATAACGTACTTATTTTAAATAAAACACTCTGTATTGCGGTGTGAAAAATTAACTTAGCTTTTAATCTTAATTAGGGTTTCCTGTACCTATCTCCATTAATTTTTGAAATATTTAAAGATTTTCAAATTTGTAAGCTTTAACAATTATTATAATCAGGTACGCCGTGGAACACATCTTCAGACACCGGAGATATTCCTAGCCAAGATAGGGTAAATGATACAGTCGTTGGCCATGCTATAGTGATTGGCCATGTTAATATAAATATATAAATATTAAGAATCTCTACTTAAATAAATCAAATCTACAGAATAATTTTGACAACGTCGCTTAATGTTCACCTAAAGTTTCATCTGGCTACAGTCACAATAAAGTGTTTAAAGTTTGTGGTTACTTCTTGCTGTCGCCAGTTTAGTTGTTCACAGGTAAAATCTTACAAATTTCTTAAGGATTGTACAGTCGTTTTTGATCCATTATAAAGTTAATCGTTGTAGATATAGATATAATTTAGCATGATATATTAAACTAAGGTTCTAACTGATCAAATTTTAGGCTCCAAACATTTTTAGATAACAAAAAACGCGCGAATTTATTATGCCAATAACTATATCAATAATTTAGGTATATAAACAGTAATTGGCCGGCCGGTGATACATTTCTAAAATAAACTTTCAGATATAATTTTTTTTCCATAAAAATGGGCACTCTAAATTACATTATTCTTATTGTCACCTTTAAATATTCTAAGAGTAAACAGTCGTTGGCCGTAGGCTAATTACTATATTTCAATGTGGCCAATCACTATCGCAATCCTTTTTTTTTCAGTTATAACATGCCAAAGGTCTGTGAAGGTGTTTCTTACCGAAAAAAAATATAAAGAAGAAGATATAATTAAGGCTTTAGAGTCTATTGAAAATGGTATGAGTCAAAGAGAAGCTTCCAAGTTATATCAGATTCCTCGAGAAACACTTCAGTTCCGGTCAAGTATCAGATTTAATAATAAAGTGTCTCTTGGACCTCACCCAGTATTAACTTCAGAAGAAGCAGTTCGAGAAAGATAGATTTTGACCTCGTACAGGAAAGGATTTCCTCGTAGAATGGAAGACATTCAAGCTTCTGTGAAATATTTCCTTGACGCAGCTCCTAGAGAAAATCCGTTTAAAGATAACCATCCAGAAAGAGGATGGTATCACTCTTTCCTAAAACGTCACCCAAATATAACTCTAAGAACCGCAGAAGGAATAACAGCAGCTAGCTCAGTTGTAGGCGAAGCAGACATAAGAAACTGGTTTACTAATGTAGAAGGAAACGTATTTAAAGGAAAAACAATTATTTGAGATTCTTGAATATCCCAGCAGAATCTACAATGAAGACGAAACCTGTTTTTGGCTTTGCCCAAAGAACAAAAAAGTTCTTGCACCAAGAGGAGCGAAAAACGTTTATGAAATACAACATCATTCAAAAACCAATATCACAGTGATGTTTACATTTTCAGCTTGTGGTGTTGTGACCCCACCTATGATTATCTATGCTTACAAAAGACTGCCAGCTGAAATTGTTAAATATGTACCTGACACCTGGGGAATTGGATACGGTGATAACGGTTGGATGAAAAATAAGCTGTTCTACGAATATATAGGAAATATTCTTTATCCTTACTTACTTACGCTTAATAGCCTTGATCGTCGATGGTCACAGCACACATTTAACCTATGAAATAAGCGAATTATGCACAAAGCTACAGATAATTCTAATTGGTCTGTACCCTAACTCGACTCGAATCGTGCAACCTGCAGATGTGTCCATTTTTAAGCCCTTAAAATAAGGATGGAAAAATGCTGTATTAAAGTTTTGGAGAGAGCACCCTACTCAAGTTGTAACAAAGGACAATTTTGCTGAAGTTTAAATACAGTGGTTGATAATATAAAACCAGAAAATATTAAAAATGGTTTTCGTGCCTGTGGGCTTTTCCCTTAGAATGTATTCGCAATTGATTATTCCAAATGCACTGGCAAGACAAAAGAACAAGATAGAGACACGGAAGTCAGTAAAATTACATTCGAAACATTTAAAAAAATTGTTGGAGAGGAAAAAATGGAAAGGCTTAAAAACTTTGTTAAAAGTGATGCATATAATTCCGATTTTTTGACGTTGTATTATATTTATAAAGAATTTTTGAAGACAAGTCCATCCGTGAATACTGATCAACTGGAAGATATGGATGAAGACTAAGTTACAGAGCAGCAAGGAGGAACGGACTATTTCATGGGACGATCCAATCTGAAATCTGTGAGCCAGAATTAACTCTTGAAATCAGAAATTTACAGGATGAAAAAAATGAGGGTTTTATTAAGCATACTTTGGAAATTATCGTAAATGAGCAAATGTTTGACATTGAAAATATTCCTATTCTAATAGAAGAAAATACTAGCTTCGACAACCAAATGCCTAACACTTCATCGCTCACCTCTAAACACGTCTTATTAAATAAGTCGTCTTCATCAATCAGCGAGTATGTTATTTGGCCGAAAACTCCTGAAAGGAAAGGAAAAAGAGAGACGGAGAAACTACCATTTGTTCTGAATTCCTCCGTTATGAAAGAGGCAATTAAAGAAAAAATGGCTATAAAAAAAGAACTGGAGATGAAAAAGGAGAAACGTAAGACTGAAAGGTTGAACAAAAAAGAACTAAAAGGAAAACAAATTAATAAAAAAAAGCAGGAACAAAAAGAAAGCCTAAACATAATTATATAGAAAGATCACCAAACAACACTAACGTTAAACTTGTTTTTAAAAATAATACAGATCCAGAAGCAGTAACAAGCACAGCAGGTGATATAGAAAACAATGATCCCAATATGAAATATTCTCCAAATGTAAGTGTTAATAGCTGTGCAACCAAGGAAGTATCTAAAGTAGTACACGCAGACGATGGTGATGCTTTACTCAACGTAACGAAAACCTTGCCAAAAATGGACTTCTAAGATAGACTTGAAAATATCCAAAGTTGTCTTACTGTTGTGCCAGAAAAATCAAAAAGAAAACTGTTTAGTGACAATAGTCAAGATGGAATCATTAACACGAATATGGTTATTATTACACCATCAGCTCCTAATCCATTTAAGAACAAAACTATATACACTGGGCTGTGCTATACGTGTGTTAATAATATAACACGTAGTCAATATGGAGTAAAATTTTCAAATTGTTCCAAAACATACCATATAAAATGTATTTCCAAAAATAAGATGTTATCCTCCGAAATGGAGAACTTTTTGTGTAACGTTTGTTTTGACAAGATAACATTGTAATTGGTTTGTAATTTATGGCATTTATTAAAAATTTTTGAAACCAAATTCGTCTTTGATCACTAAAATTATATATAATTTTTAATGGTTTTTTTAGTTTTTTAACCAAAATTAAAATAACGCAGGTAGGATACATAAATAAGAAAAATATGTACCTAGGATAACTTAGCCTCTTACTGGTGGCCAATTACTATCTACTTACTAGGCCAATCTAAGATACAACTATACCGTATGTAACAGGCTTACCTTCTTCTTCTTCTAAATGTGCCTATCTTCTAGAGATGTTGGCGACCACATTACCCCATGTTATTCTGTTCACAGCAGCTTGAAATAGATCAACTGAGGTTAGACCAGTTCACTTCCTAAGATTGGCCAGCCAGGATATACGTCTACGTCCAGGGCCTCTCTTACCCTCAATCTTGGCTTGTAGAATCAACTGTAGAAGTCGGTATTTATCATTTTTTTGTTTTTTTATGGTGTCAATAATTTCTTTGTCTTTTCTTCTCTGGAGAATAGTTATGTTACTTGTGTGGTGTGTATATGAGCCCTCAACATACGTCGGTAGCACCATATTTCAAATGCCTTTAATCGTTTTATGGCATCTTCTGTAAGGCTCCAGCTTTCTACTCCATCGAGGATGGCACTAAAGACGTAACATCTAAGAATTCTTATGCGTATATTGATACTTAAAGATAAGTTGTAGAGAATCTTCCTAATGCTGTTGAAAGAGCTTCTGGCTTTTTCAATACGAGTTATTACGTAGCTGTGATCCCAAGTATCTTTAATATTGCAGCCCAAATAGCATATTTTTTAAACAGGCTGATCGGAAAAATTAAAAAGAATAGGAAATTTTATCTGAGAGAAACTTTAAGAAAACTAGGTGTTATGATAAATAAGCATGAATCATACTTAAAAGCAGAGACAGATATCAGTGGAAACATGCCTGAAATAATGAGCACAGTGAGTGTAATGTAAAGATGCACCAATGTCACACAGGAAGCGAAGAAAAGGAGAAACGTAAAAGAGAAAAATCAAAGAAGTAGCTTTAATCTTATTAAATTAAAAAAAATGTATAGCAAATACATCAAGAGAATGTAGTAGGTGCAAGTAAGTCCATTGTCAAATTAGTATTACTACCCAGTGCCAATTTGTAGACATTTTGAGGTTAAGTCATTTACAATTTTTATTTTAAAAATTTGTAAATACCAATTTGCCGATAATAAATCAAAACAAATGTAAAATGTTAAAATATTACAATCAAATGTGTTTTAATCATATACAAAATAATATTAACCCTATAACGCCGAATTTTTAATGTATTCAAAAAAAATAATTTTTTTTGTTTCTTATTACTTATTTTGCTATTATTAATTTACAGATTAAAAAAAAAACAGTTTTTTTTTTAATATTAGGTGTTTTTTTGAAACGTTACGAAATCGTCACAAAAGTCCTTTGTTTAGAAATAACTCATGATTTAAATTTTGAAAAGTTTTGATTTTTTGCTTAATTTTACATACATAGTAATGCACAATATCGATATAAAAGACATAATAAATTTGAAAAACATCAATTTATTATAAATTAAATACAAAAATAGAAGTTATTATGTAGTGTGGAAATGTATAAAACAGTTCTTTTCCTTTGTAATGCACAGGTGTACTTTACATTTGGTGCACATATATACTGGAGCACTTCTACAATTGATATTTTTACACCTACCCCTATCTGTGACCATGGGCAAGTGATCAAGCCCATCTAGACGTATGTCTGCTACCGGAATACTTTTAGTGGCTGGACCTAGCTTCTTCTTTTTTGAAAATTCTGCATATGTGCTGGTTTTTGATGGACGACTCCTTTTTGATTGTTGGGTTCTTTTCCCTTCCAATAGCAGTGCCTCTGCAATGCTCATTTTGAATTCTTGGAGATTAACTATGTTTCTTTTAGGTACCTGTAAGGATTCGCAGTCTCTTCTGTAAATGAGCCAAGAGTTTACCACAGTAACATCTAAAAAGTGAAAAAACAATTTGTGATAGAACTTTATAGATCTAATATGAATTCTGTAAAGAGCAATAAATTAATGCATCCATTAGGTCCACTCCACCCATAAATTTGTTATAGGTTTTGACAATAGCTGGACAGGTAATTGTAATATTCTGTTTAGTCTTTTTGTTATATCGCTCGCATGTTTCAGTAGGTTCTGCAGACGAAAATGTTGATAGTAAATTGACTACCCGATTTTCAGCCCATTTTACTGCTTTGACTTCAATATTATCTACTAGAGTCGAGACTTCTTGGAAGGATCCTTTACCTTTTTTTATCCTTGTTTAGAGGAACTCCCGATAAGCGATTTATCCTTACTGTTCCAAGGCAATAAATTTTCTTTTTTGCCAAATGCACCATCAGAGCTAGAGAGGTAAACCAATTATCGAAATATAGGAGATGATTTGCACCTACAGGAATATGAGTGGCTAATTGCAGTACCACATTGGAACTAGCTCCTAAATCTGGTTCTCCAGTTACTGGTTGGATTTTTTCAGAATATATAAAAAAATCATACATAATTCCTTTCTCATCACAAAGAGCAAATAATTTGTAGCCCCATTTGTGTGGCTTGCTGGGTATATATTGTTTAATGCTAGATCTGCCTTTGAATGGTACTATCTGTTCATCAATACATAACATTTGAGGCATTGGAATTTCTCTAAATTTCGCCTGTAAATGATTTATCAATGGCCTTATTTTGAATAGTTTGTCATATGTGGTATTATCTTCTGGTATTGTCGAATTATCGTTAACATGGATTTTGGATTTTATTTCTTCCCACCGATCCCTGGTCATTACTTCCGATACAATTGGACAGTTTAACTTAGTTTTCCAATACAATCTTGAGTTCGATAGTTTTACCATGGACATTGCCAATAAGGACCCTAAACATTGTTCCAATTCAGGAATTGACAATGACAGACTTTTATTGGGATTTTCTTGAATGGCATACAAGTTTGACTGCTCAACTATGTGAGTCAGAATATCTTCCGAAAAAAAATTTCTAAAATATTCCACAGGTCGCTTTACAACTCCAGACGGCTCTAGTTGACCTAACCATATAGGAAGTGGTTTAGCAGAATCTTCAGTTGACACATATCGCCAAAGTGGATAGGTTTTACGACTCTTTGATTTTAATGTTTCTGGTGCAGCTACTGTTTCTCCACTGGCTTCACTTTCTTCAGTACTATCGTCAGATTCATCTATAATAAAAAAAGAGTATAAGTGAGTCATTTCAAACTATAATACAAAGAGGCAAAGCAGTCAATACAAATGACTAGAAAATTATAAAAAGAACTATAAAAATAATTACCCAAATCCTCGAAATTAATATCAGAACCATCTACAGTATCTGTACTACTCTCATCCATTAAGGGAAGACTTTTTTGCCATAAAACGCTGCACAATCCATAATTATTTTGATCAATCTAAAAAAATCCAAAAGACTAGAGTGACGATTTCGTAACGCTTAAAATTTTCAATAAAAATACAGAAAAATAATTAATTTTAGCACATATTACCTTCGCCAAACGATAATCGTCCTTCTAGAAGTTTGTAAAAAAAAATCCAACGTTCATATGCTCCTTGATTCCAATTTATAACAATAAACACTCCACAGTACACTATAACCTAACTTTTCATTAGTGCACTGTCAAACAGAAACATCTCACGTGAATGTGCCGCGCGAACGTAATCAAAACGGGTTTGCTATATTTTCACTGAAATGTAACGATACCGATCCCGTCGGCGTAGCCGTCCTACATGGGTTATTTTATTTTGTGCATAAGACCAGTGTTTATCAAACGTTACGAAAACGTCACGCTCAGCGTTATAGGGTTAAACATGCCACAATAAAAAAGTTTCCGAACCTCTTTAAAGATTGTTTTTCTTAAGATATATTTTTTTGTTTCAGGTCGTCCAGATCAAGTTCATAATTGTACTCTCCTCAATATCTCCATGACGTCGTTTAATATTCGATGTTCAGAAGGATTCAACGGTGGTCTTCCCCAATCATTTTTATTAGAAGTAAGTACATAAATATTGTATTGTTTGTTTATGTATCAGGACATTGTATGAGACAAATGTGTTCAAAATTTAAACTTATTTTAGTTTAATAGTTAAATAGAAGCAAATTTACTAGGTTTACATTTTCTGTTTCTCTACTCCAGACAACACTAGATGGCACCTAATAGTATTCATAAAATATCTAAGAATTCCTTCATGTCGAAATAATTCGCTTTAAGTTTATACTTTAAATTAATGTTTAATTAATTAAACTTTAATATATAAATAAAATCACAAATGATTTTAGATGAGTTTAATGAAAACTAAAAACATACAACAACATGGCGCTTAAAATTAACTATAACATTCGCACACAGTGCGCGTGAACGTAAAATTAAAACAGTTTATCCAACGAACATCAAGAAATTAAAAAAAAAATAAATACATAGGTACATATTATATTATATTACACTCATCGGCACAAAAAACGGAGCACTATGAAAATAAAAACTTAAAATTTTAATTCTCTTCAAACTTTTATTATTATAATAACGTAAACAGAAAAGAAAAGAAATTGTTTTAAGTAATTTTTAATAAAACTTAAGTGCATATCCGAACAAAAAATGCATAAAAAATCAGAAATAAAGAATGCACTATTCTTATTACTTTTAAAAGTGCAAAGGTAGCTGTTGGTATTCTTTTGTTCTTGTTCATGTGAGTGAACTGACAACTCAAGTTGAATTAAGTGTTAAACATAATTATTTGAAGTTGAATTGGGTTGATTTAATCTTAAGAATTATGGTTGTAAATCCCGAAACAGCGGCTGCTATTGTTGCATTGCTTTAAGACGAAGAAGTGAGCGATATATTGCTCAAAAGTATCAAATATGCAATAGTACTATATACCGTATTTTTACACGTTTCTTGGCAACTGGAGCTTACACTAGACGACCTGTAACCGGTCTCCAACTAAGAACTAGTGCTCGTGACGATCGCTTCATCCTCTTGGGTCTAAGTCTACGAGATCATCGTGCCACGGCTGTACAAATCCGAAATCAACTTCAGTACGTCCGGAATACTAACGTTGGTGAACGAAAAATTAGACGATGAATAATTGGAGAAGCAAATTTAAGCAGTCGCAGACCTGCAACAGGACTACAACTTCTCAGGCTCCATCGAGTTGCGCAGCTTCAGTTTGCCATGCTCATTTTACTGTAAACAATTGGAGGAACGTTTTATTTACCGATGAGTAAAGATTTAACTTGCGATCTCCAAATCTCCATGATAAAGCATGGCGGAGGCCACATGAGCGTTTTGCAGAATGTCTCCGCTTTCAAAATTTGTCCATATATTTGGCCATTTAATTTTAACAATGCGATATCATCTTGTGCTAAAATATTTAATCTTTTACACATTTCGCATAGCCCAGAGGACAAAAAACGATAATATTAAATCGTATTTATTTAAGTATATTATTATTATTATTATTCCCATTTAAATAGTAACTACTTTAAAATGCCACAAGAAAATAGCTTTAGAACAATATTAAATCATTTTCGTTTATGGCCGCAAAAGCAGGTGGTACCTCTGTACGCTAACCACTGCAGTGGTAAAGGGTTATAGTACAGGGAAGCATTTTAGTATTTTGGAAACCTTTAAAAAACAGACATTAAATTATCTATAACAATATTGTTACAATTATTAACGCTTTCTTTAGATATACTAAAAAATGTTCATTATCTAAATTTTCCTGTCTTTATATGCTATTTGACTAAATGATAATAAATTTGCATCATTGGGTGCATACATAACATTAGTTATTGTACCTGAACCAATAGAATAATTTTGTGAATCAACTAAATCCAACTCCTGTGGACAATAAGGTGCTCTTATTAGTTGCACAACATTTAAAATTTTTGACTGTATCAAAGTCTACCATCAAATCTCTGTTATTAGATAAATGTCTACTAGCACAACTATCAAGATACAAATCTTTAAAATTTGGAGAAAATTCTAAGGCCAAGAAATTTGGAGAACTTACAAACACAGCGGTAGCAGTAAATAAAAGATTATTAGTTTTACCTTGAATTTCCTAGACTGGTCTTACCAGTTGGTGGTTTGTAATTAGGTTTCCAATTTTACCTCTGCAGCCGTGACAAGTGGGGATGAATTCGGTAGTGGATTTAAGAGAAGGCTTCTTCTTGATAAAATTATTTTTTGTAAACAGAGTTTTTTTCTTACCAGTTTCCCTCAACTTCTTATAATCAGTAATATTATTTAACAAGTTAATGACTTCTTTACTTTTAATAATTGTATGTGTTGCACAGTATCCATTCACAACCTGTTCTTCAGTGTCAGGAGGTCCACATAGCATCAATGTCCCAACTTCCCTATCATCAATCACTATATTTAATTCTGCAAGGTCCTTCTTCTTCTTCCCGTGCCACTCCTATCGGAGATTGGAAATCATCATGGCCACTGCGACTTTGTTAGCAGCGCGCCTAAAAAGTTCAATCGAACTACACCCGAACCATTCACGTAGATTACGAAGCCACGATATTTTTCTTCTTCCCACACTTCTTTTGCCCTTAATTTTGCCCTGCATGATATTTCTTAAAAGTTCGTACTTTTCACCTCTCACAATGTGCCCCAAGTATTCCATCTTTCTAGTTTTTATCTCATTTAGAATTTCGCATCTTCTGTCTAAAGTTTGGAGTACTTGCGTGTTAGTGACGCGGTCCATCCATGATATTCTGAGAATGCGCCTATAGCACCACATCTCGAAAGCTTCGATGTTTTTTGTGGTCAACTGTTTTAGTGTCCAAGCCTCTACTCCATACAACAGGGTAGAAAAGACATAACACCGCAGCATTCGTATTCGTAACTTTATATTGATATCACGATTGCAAAAGAGTTTGCGCATTCTATTAAAGACAAGGTCCAGAACAATATCAATTATTCCAGAAATATAATTATTTCTAATTATTAATAATTGATTATAATAGATATTAGTTATTCAATTTTTTTTTTTTATTTTTAGGTTCGAGAAAGTCAAAGTCAGGAATTAAAAAATAACTTAACGTCTCCTGTAGCACGTTTTTCGGTAACAGGATTAGCAGCTGGGCTACAGTACCATGCAGTATTATTCTCTTTTAATGCTAAAGGTCGCAGTGAACCAGCAGTGATACAAGCTGCGACTTTACGACTTCCAGAAAAGCAGTTGACAGCAGAAAAAGGTAAATACGTTTAAGAAATATAGCTAAGATAATTTTAAATAAAAATGTTTATTAGCCTTTTTTCTGTAGAATAAACCGTTCTCTCAGAAACAACGCTTGCAGCGACCGGCGCTTTTTTAAATAAAATTTGTATCAACTCGACGTTAAAAATTTGATAACTTTTGATCAAAGTGTCCTATTTTTAATGGTGAAGATCGCAACTTTTGTATAAAATATTTGCATTTTACGATTCTCATAAGATCAACAAATTTATCACTTCCATTGACCAATTGTTGTACAATTTTCAATACTAAAGCCTAATATTCAAAAGCTATAACATGAAAATAATGTTATTAATAAAAATTTCTATAGTCAATAAAATATTAACTCGATAACTAAAAATCATATATTTTTTGGATTTAATACGTTTTGCATGCATAGACCACATAAACACACTGGAACAACTGTTGGACAAGAAAAAAGCAAAAAATAGAGATATACATTTGGCATTTGTGAACCTGAGAAAGGCGTATGAGTCTCTACCAAGGTCAGAACTATGGGAGGCAATGTACAAATTAGAAATATAGACGGAACTCATAGAAGCTACAAAAGCTCTGTATAAAGAAAATAAAGACTTCACAACAGCAAAAGGGATCCTGCAGGGTTGTTCCACATCTCCAACCCTATTCAAAATATACTTAGAGAAAGCCTTGACTACATGGAAAAGAAAATGCAAAGGCATGGGAGTACCGGTACGGAACGAATACCTATATACGTTAAGCTTTGCAGACGATCAAGTAGTGATTGCACAAGACCAAGACGACCTCAGCTACATGATGAAGAAACTAAAAGAAGAATATACCAAGGCTGGCCTAGATATTAACGTCGCGAAAACAGAGTACCTATCTACAAGTGAAGAAGACATAGAAGATCTACAGATTGATGACAACGTAACAATCAAAGGAAAAGAATAAATTCAAATACTTGGGGTTTATAATCACGAAAAAGGCAACAACAGAGGAAGAAATTACACCAAGATTAGGACAAACAAGAATAGCAATCCGACAACTTAACTCAGTATGGTGGGATAGACACCTAAATATGGAGACAAAAACACAGATTTATAACACATTAGTGCAAAGTATTATGACATATGGGGCTGAAAATTGGATCATAAACAAGAAAAACAGCAGTAAGATAGTAGCAACAGAGATGGAATGTCTGCGAAGATGCTGCAGAGTAACAAGAATGGATAGGAGAAGTAATGGCGAAATAAAGCAAAGAACATCAATAGAAACAGATATACTAACATACATAGAACAAAAAAGACTAAAGTGGTATGGACATGTAAGAAGAACTAGTGACAGCAGATGGATAAAGAGAATAACCGAATGGAGCCCCATAGGAAGGAGGAAAAGAGGACGACCCCGAAAATCCTGGAGGAACGAAGTAGACGACGCCATGTGTAAGAGAGGCCTAAACGATGGAGAATGGGACAACAGAGAGAGATGGAAACGGTTGAGCGATAGAAGACAGTGAATATTGTAGAATCCCTGAATATATATATATATATATATATATATATATAAAGAGAAATCAAACGATTTCTACTTAGCGAAACCGAATTCAAA
Organism: Diabrotica undecimpunctata; assembly: GCF_040954645.1. Classification (NCBI taxonomy): domain Eukaryota; kingdom Metazoa; phylum Arthropoda; class Insecta; order Coleoptera; family Chrysomelidae; genus Diabrotica; species Diabrotica undecimpunctata. The sequence goes on along the minus strand of NC_092807.1, from coordinate 117,670,823 downwards.
TCTTAACCACTGTGTTTCCTAAAATTTGCGAAACAAACAGCTGGATAAATTACTCGGCAAGGGAATCTAAAATTGCATTCCACAAGCCGTTCATCCTAGTCAAAATTCGTAGTGAATTCAGTTTCTGGTACTTCAAACGAAGTAAATAACAAAACAGAATGACGGTATTAGATTTTTGTTTTGATACAGTGCAGCAACAACCGCTGATACGTATTTCGACCTTCTTAGGTCTCTTCAGAACGGTATAGTCACTGCTCTGAACCAAAACAAAAATCTCTCCCGTCCTAGACAATAGTTATTAAAATAACTATATACCGACGTAACTACGCCATCTAAAAACAAAAAGAGAAATTAAACGATTTCTACTTAGCGAAACCGAATTCAAATCTTCAATATTCAAATCTAATACCGTCATTCTGATATATATATATATATATATATATATATATATATATATATATATATATATATATATATATATATATATATATATATATATAAATTCTTCTGCTTCTTCTTCTTTCTCTTTATAAGCAATTCTGCTTGTTCATTGGCGGTATAATGCCTCTATGGAAGGTTGTCACTCCATCTTTTGCGTGGTCGCCCGATACATCTTCTGCCGATTGGTGACTTATCTCTTGCTATTTTGACGACACGGGTCTCCTCCATTCTGCTTATGTAGTTATTCCATTCTTTTTTTTTATTTTGTGTCCATTCATTTATACACCTTACGTTACATTTTTTTCTAATGTCTTCACTTCTCCTTCGATCTTTCAGCGTATTTCCTGTAATTCTTCTTAGTACTCTCATCTCTGCCGTTTCCAGTAGACTTTGCGTTGTGGGTGTGTCGGGTCTTGTTTCTGAGGCATGTCATTATTGGTCTTACACTGGCTTTATAAATTCTTGATTTTATCTCAGTGTTAATGTGTCTGTTCCGCTATATAGTGTTATTAAGGCATCCTGCCAGTCTATTTGCTTTTTGTACCTGATCTCTCACTTCTTTGTCCAGGTCTCCATAGCTAGACAGTGTAATTCCCAGATATTTTATTTCCATTACTTGTTCAATACTGATGCCATCAATTTCTATTTTACATCTGGTTGGTTCTTTGCTGACTACTACTGTTTTAGTTTTCTGAGATGACATTGTCATATTAAATTATTCTTTTGCTCTTATGTTAAATCTGTAGACTAGTCTTTGCAGACTATCTTCATCTTGGGCTATCAATATTGTGTTGTCTGCGTAACAGAGTATTTTTATTTTTTTGTTTCTCATTCTGTATCCTTTTCCTTTATTAACGCTTTTGATAATTTCATCCATGATCAAATTGAAGAGCATGAGGCTCAATAAATCCCCTTGTCTTATTCCGCTGCCTATTTCGATAGGTTCTGTAAGTTGTCCATCTATTCTGACTTCCATTTTGTTGTTTTGGTAGATGTTTTCGATCATTTTGTATAATATTTAGGGAATCTTCTCTATTATACAGAAGATGGATTACATCTTGAGTCTTATCTGTCAAACGCTTTCTTAAGGTCAATCAAACACAGAAATGTTGGTCTATTATACTCTAGTGATTTCTCAGGAATTTGCTTTATAACGAATATTGCATCTGTACACCATCTTCCACTACAAAAATCCTGTTGTTCATCTGCTAAACTTGTACTAATCCTCTGATTTATAACCACTAAAATTTTAATTGTAAGTTTTAGCGTAGTATTTAACAAGTTTATACCTCTGGTTGCTTTTTATCTCCTTTTTTGAATAGTAGAACTAGTTCGCTCGTTCTCCATTCTTCCGGTATTTTATTGTGTTTTATAATTTGATTTATTAATGTAATTAATTGTTCTGTCGTTGCTGCTCTACAATATTTCAGTAACTCGTTTACTGAAATAGACTCGTTTACTAAAATAAAATTAGATTGCAAAATTATTATGCGAAATATATCAAATTATTGTAGTGGTAGAAAAACATTGAATAAGAAAAGGTTTGTTTACCCCCCGTTTTTTATATTTAATATTATATATTATGTATATATTATTCTAATATTATTTTGTAGCCAGGGTAATAAATTAAAACATTTTTCACCAGTCGCATCTTATGAAATATTCAATTATCGCTATTTTATTTCATTACAACTTTGCTCCAAAATAAATCGTTTTAAAGTTATAAGCAAGAAAAGTAGAAAAAAACAATGTTTTTAGTAAATTAAATATTTAAATTATTATTAACTATTACTGAAGTTATCACACAACTTTTTCTGTAAAAATACGAATGCCACCTCTCACATCCACCTAAAAAAAACCGCCCTGGTTTATGACGAAAAAATTAAATATTAATATTTTTTGTAAAAACCGTAGTATTATTTTTGGTTTAATACATTAAGGCTTATAATTACGTATAAAAATTGAAAAAGCTGTTAAAAACGCCGGTGAAAGGAAATTTCGTAAAAAACAAAAGTATTACTCTTTTATATAGTACGACTACTTTTCATCTTTTTTTGCTTTCATCCAGTCTCGTGTTCACTTGATCTAATTAAGAACAGGTCCCGAGGTTATCGAAAAGCCAAGTACGGTTGAATGAGTATTTTTTCTTTGTAAAACGAAATACGTTTGTGTAGATCAAGTCAAAGGAAAAATTGGATTTTGATTTTATGGGGACTGCTTTAGTCGACAAGCTAAATATATTTGTGGTAAAATTGGTATTGAGAACTAATAAAGTGGATACTGCTACTTCCTCTTTCAAAGAAAGTGTAAATTGGTGTTATATACGAGGTAAATTAGATTTCGAGAATCGAATATTCTTTATTTCCGTGTGTTTTTATAGGTATTTATCGATCAATCACAATACATTATAATACAAATACAATTTAAGTCCCTCAGGAACTAATGAACCGATCATCTTATTTTTCTTTTATAGCGTCTTTTAAAACACTTTAAATATCCGTTTTAAAAATTAAAATCGATCAACAATTATTTATAAGTCTAAAATATAAGGCTCTTCTAATCAACTGATTTTAATTTTTCAAAATGAATTTAAAATCTTGAATGCTCTTCTATATGTAAAGAATGTTTTATTTTGTTCTGTTAGAAGCTAATGAAATGAAAATAATATATACAGGGTGAGTCATGAGGAACTTTATATATTTCTACCATATGTAGAGTCCCTCAGGGAGCATATCATGTGGCCACTAAAAAATGTCAACTCCTCTTCTTTATTAATTAACAGGGTGATTTGTGTAATTGACCATTTATTTCATTTTACTGTAGTGTTTATACGGCTCATTTGATTTTTTTAATTTTTGCATGATACAGTACACTACTATCAAGCATTCGACTGGTATTAGCTAAACTAAAAAATTCCAGGACTGGCTTTGGAAAAATTAATTTAGGGATTCTTAAATATTACACCCTGTATAATTTTTTTTTAAAATGCAATAAGTAATTTTCAAACTACATAAATAGCCACTTTTGTTGTTGCACTTTTATTAAATTTTTAGTGAACGATCAAATCTTACCAAAAATAGAACAACCATAATGAAGTATCAAATTATAAGGTATTAATTTAAACAAATGTTATAAATTTCAAACATTTTAATTAAAATGAGTTCCTACAACATAATCTAATACGTAGAAAATTAACATCTTTACTGTCACTTTGTATTATCTCTACGATAGAATCAATTGTTTTTCAATTTTAAATTTTTACTCATAGATCGTATTGGGGCATTATTCTCGATAAATAATAAATTAAATTGAATAAAAAGTCAAACCTCTTGTATGTGTTAGTTTTTGTTGATTGTAAATGATTAAAATTTTATGTCAAATAATAATACATTGCATCAACTGTACTAAATAAAAATAAATCTAAAAAAGTTTAAAATGAAGGTTGGCGTTGACCGTTTGACGTTTCTTGATATTTTATACCCATTGTCATTATTGTCATTATCAATTGTTATTTATGTGTACAAGAATACATATTTCTTCTGTCATATCTACGTTAAGTACATTGTGTTAGTTTTGGTAGAGCTTTTGTTACTTTCATTCAAAATGCCACATCAGTTTTCGACCACAGAATATGCAGACATAATATTTGTTTATGGATTCTGTAATGGGAATGGTAGGGCTGCTAGTAGAGAATATCGCAGGAGATTTCCTAATCGTCGAACTCCCAGTCATCCAACATTTGGGTCAGTTTTTAATTATTTGCGAGAAAATGGCACTTTTCCTAGTGGAACAACAGAGCGACATGTAGATGAAGCGCAGGAAGATAACATTATGGACGCCGTTACTATGAACCCTACAATAAGCACTAGACAAGTAAGTCGAGAACTCAATGTTACTCAATCAAAAGTAAGTAGAGTTTTACAAAAAAATAATCTATACCCATATCACATTCAAATGGTTCAGCGACTACATGCTGGAGATGAGATCGATAGGTTGGAATTTTGTAGATGGATTAACAATAATCGACCAACGCTATACAGGACACTATTTACAGATGAAGCCCAATTTACCAGAGACGGGATAAATAATTCACGAAATTCACATGTGTGAGTAGAAAAAAATCCCCATGCTATTCGAGAACGTCGTTCTCAGTTAAGGTTTTCGGTTAACGTGTGGATTGGTGTCATAAATAACCAATTAGTAGGTCCTCACTTTTTTGATGGTCCTTTAACAGGGCAGGTCTATTTGAACTTTCTACAAAATATTTTGCCGAATTTGCTTGCCAACGTGAACGTTGCTATCCGAGGGATGTATTTTCAGCATGATGGGGCACCCCCACACTTTTTACTGGCAGTGAGACAACATCTCAATAATGTTTATGGCAACAGGTGGATAGGACGTGCAGGTCCTATTTCGTGGCCTTCAAGATCCCCTGATTTTAATCCCGTTGATTACCATATTTGGGGACGATTGAAGCAACTAGTTTACGCAGTGAATATTAATAACCGACAACAATTAATTGATAGAATTATACATTGTTGTAATACTATTAGAAACGATCCCCAGAGTATCCGTAAATCAATACGTCAATTAACAATTCGGCAACAAAAATGTGTACAGGCTGCAGGGTTCCATTTCGAAAATCTATTTTGAATTATTTTTATTTTGTTACCATTATTGTATCTTTTCCAGTTCTAATTTATGGGTTTATCATAACTATGTACATATTTTTAGTTTTTTTTTAAATTGTTCTTCGTTATTGTTAGTAGTTACTGTTTTTTGTTGTGCAGTGACTCAGTTTATCATTTCAATTAAAATGTTTGAAATTTATAACATTTGTTTAAATTAATTACCTTATAAGTTGATACTTCATTATGGTTGTTTTATTTTTGGTAAGATTTGATCGTTCACTAAAAATTTAATAAAAGTGCGACAACATTGTAGCATATGTCGTTTTCATTGGCTATTTATGTAGTTTAAAAATCACTTATTGCATTTTAAAAAAATATATATATAGGGTGTAATATTTAATACGAATCCCTAAATTAATTTTTCCAAAGCCAGTCCTGGAATTTTTTAGTTTAGCTAATACCAGTCGAATGCTTGATAGTAGTGTACTGTATCATGCAAAAATAAAAAAATCAAATGAGCCGTATAAACACTACAGTAAAATGAAATAAATGGCCAATTACACAAATCACCCTGTTAATTAATAAAGAAGAGGAGTTGACATTTTTTAGTGGCCACATGATATGCTCCCTGAGGGACTCTACATATGGTAGAAGTATGTGAAGTTCCTCATGACTCTGTATCAGGGGCGGATGGGCCCACCGGGATACCGGGAATTTTCCCGGTGGGCCGTCGTTTGTGGGCTGCCACGCGCGGACCTAAACCCTTAATTTTTCAACTGCATGAATTCTGGCATAGTCTTTACAGAAGATATGGTTAGAGCCGAATTATTAGCATTAGTAAAGGCCAATAAACCATTATTCTTTATTTTATTTTCTTCATTATTATGTACATAACATATTTTTATAAATTAATCGTTTATTTCAATTTTTGTCTGTAGAAAAACTTTTTATTTTATTTTTCTGGTACGCCAATGGTTTAAATCACAAAGTATGTAGGTGGTATTTATTATAGGGTTTGTTCCAGCCGACGAACCGTCAGAAACTCTCAGCGAAAGTCGATCAGCACGAGTAAAGAGGATGATACTGATGACTGTATTATTGTTCTCTCACTGACCAACTGTTTGCCACGAATTCTGACTGTTTCACTGAAGTTATTCCGGTTCCAAAAGACACGAATTATTATGTGACGTGCGCTTTTACTTCGGGATTAGTTGAATAGTGGCGTAGAAGGATAATAATAAACATTTACCTACTTCTAAATTAACCAATAACGTTATATATTACTTAAGCCGATTTATTAGAGTGGAAGTTTAAGGTAGGAAATAATTATTTAAAATAATTTTTACTATACAGGGTGTTTCAACACTATACACCGTGTCCAGAAAGTCGCGGATAAACAGTACAAGGTGTTATTCTGTACTAAAAGTTCGTATTTTTTTTAAATAAACACATTAATAAATTAGGCAGGTGCAAGCTTTCTGTTTAAATCATTCGATTAAAATAAATTCTCGTACATCCTGTTTCATCTTCTTTCCCAAACAAAAAATTTACTTACTTTTAGTGTTTTGTAGTATTGTTAAGTTCTGTAAAAAACTATAAAATTTTGTAAAAATCTATTGCTTTCAAGTGTTTTTTTACGTCTAATTCGCAAACAAATCGTTTTTGGGCGTTTGTTTATAAAGCAAGAATGTTGGTTGTGATGTCTCCTACCACGTTTAAAGGTTTGTAGGTATAGTTATGAAATACTCTGTATAAACATGCTCAAAAAGCGCCTATTCTAGCTGTTCAATAATTATGAAATTTGTTACGTTAGGACGAAAACTGCTTGTATGATAGCCGTCAGAACCAATATACTAAGTGAATAAAAAATCAAATACCAATGCCACCAAAACGAAAAGGAGGACAAGAAAAAAAACTAGAAAGGGAGAAGAAAAAAAGATGTGAAATAGCAAAAAAATGTCACTCTTTGGATAATTTGCTCAACAGTTATTCTGTTCCTTCAACTTCAGGGGTAGAAAGTGATATTAACACGGAAAAACAAGAGCAAGAGCAAAAATCCGAAGAAAATTTACCGGTTTCAGAAACTAAATTTGAAACTGAGTTAAAGCTGTCAGAGGACTCGGACGACGACATAGAGACAAGTGATGAAAGCGATAGTGAAGCTAATGTAAAAAAGGCACTTAAAGACGAAGAGGCGCTACTAAAGCTGGGACAGCCGGAAGAGACAGAATCTGGCAATTTCTTCGACCGTCCGGATCCCAATAAATTACAGCTATTTTTTGAATTCCATCCAAAGGTACCTGTCGCCCAAAAAGATATACCTTTCAATGTGGAAAAAGCGTTTACACGTAATAATAAAACAAAAAGGAAATGGTTGAGCTATAGTGAAGAAAGAAAGGCACTTTTCTGCACAATTTGTCTTGCTTATTCAGTTGAGAGTAATAAAGATCAAAGTTCTGCTTTTGCAAGGGGTATGTCTGATTGGAAACATGTATATCAGCGAATAAATGAGCATGAAAGTTCAATCAGTCATGGAAAAAACTGCGAAACATATTTCATGTATATTAAAAATCAAACAATTGAAAAAATACTTTTTGGAAACGTTGTTGAAATGAGAAATAAAAAAGTTGCAAGCAATCGGCACGTTTTGGATGTTATTATTGATGTTATAAAACTAATTGGCAAACGAGGACTTTCTTATCGGGGCACAGCAAATGAAGCTGCATACAATCTAGAAAATGAAAACCTAGATCATGGTAATTTTTTGGAAATAATCTTACTTTTATCGAAATTTGATGTTATTTTGAAGAAACATTTGGACGCCATTGTTAAAAAAAGCAAAAGTTATCACAATAGAAAAATCAAACGTCGAGCTGGAAATTTCTACACATTTTTGTCAAAAACTACTGTAAATTCAATCATTGTCATAATCACAGAAATTATTCAAAAGAAGATTTCTTCAGAGATACAGACTGCCACTATGTTCTCTATAGAAATAGACAGCACTCAAGATATTTCAGTAACAGACCAATGTTCAGTTGTAACAAGGTATGTTAAATTGTAAGTATAATAAAATCTTCACCTTTGCTTATTTTATTTTATTTCAGGTATGTTTACAACGGAACAATTCACGAACGCCTTCTTGCAGTTGTTCCTTGTCACAATTCAACAGGGAAGGGATTCCATACCATGATTCATGACATACTGGTAAAAAATGGTTTGGATGAAAAAAATTGTATTGCTGACTCTACTGATGGGGCGGCTAATATGCAAGGGAGATATTCGGGATTCTCCAGTTTCATGGTCCAGGAAAATTCAAATCATGTTCATGTTTGGTGTTATGCGCATATTTTAAATCTTGTTCTGACAGACATTTTTAAATCCCACATTAAGGCCGCATCATTTTTTTCATTACTGAATTGTATAGCAGCATTTTTTAAAGAATCTCATCAACGCATGGGTTACTGGTTGGACATTGGCAACAATGCTAGATCACAGAAACTTCAGTTGATAGGAGAAACTCGTTGGTGGTCAAAGGAAGCAGCGCTCAGTAAAATTTTTGGTAATTTTAATGAACCTAATAAAGCACTGTACGTTGATTTAATTGACATTCTTAATACAATTGAAAATTCACAAAAAATTAAGCCAGATGCAAGAGCGACTGCTGCAAATTACAAAGCACAATTACTGAAATACGAAAATATTTTAATTGGGCACATATTCTTAAAACTGTTCTCTATAACAGGCCCTTTATCAAGATATATTCAGACAACAGGGTTAGATTTATTAAAATGTAACTTTATGGTTAATGATTCTATACTGAGTTTAAAAAAAATGCAACGAAATTTTCCAGACATTGAAGCATCTGCAGATAAATTTGTAGGGTGGGCTAAACTCTCTTTTGAAAGGAGAGACTTCGAATTTTTTATTGAAGAACAATTGCCCGAGTTTCGATCAAAAAAGAAAAAGAAATTCTTTGATGAGAAAACTTCTGATGAAATCCCAGTAAGCCCAAAAGAAAATTTTAGAATTGTTTTTTTTAACGTTATTGCGGATACTGCAGTAGAATCAATCAGTAGAAGATTTGCAAACAACGCTGAATTATGTAGGGATCTGAGCATTTTAGATCCAAATAATTTTGAAGAAATCGCAAAAGGTGAGCTACCTGAGAATTCTCTAAAAATATTGTCAGAAAAATTAATACAGTTTGATTCTTCTGCAACTCCTGCAAAGTTGAAAGAAGAGTTAGCAAGCTTTGCAAGCAACTGGAAACATATTAAATTAACAATTGAAGATTCATATGAAGTAAATTATGCTAGACTTGATGTGGGGTTAGACGACTCTTCTTCTGCACAGTCAGATGTAGACGAAGATGACTGTATAACAAAACAGAGTACAAAATCAAGGGTGTGCATCGAATCTAACAAATGTCAGAACTGTGTCATTTGTTGCTACGGTTCAATTTTAAAATATAATTTGTTTAAGGGGGCTTATTCCACGCTGGTATTGGCTTATCAATATATACTTTCATTGCCCATCTCGCAAGTGGCATGTGAACGATCGTTTTCAACTTTAAAATTTATCAAAAATAGATTAAGAAACTCCTTGTCTGATAATAGACTCGAGTCGTTCATGCTGATGAATATTGAAAATGATATACTGAGCGATATCAACAATGATGAAATTATTAATCGTTTGGGTCAAACAACCAAATTAATGAAGGACGCTTTAATGTATTAATATAATAAATAATAGGTTACCATTTAGTGATAGCTATATATGTAAAACGATATTTCATTCACCTATAGCTTATAACACATTAATTTGTTATTTATATATCTTAAATATCTTAATATAGAATTTTCTAGAGCAAACTTTGTATTTTATATTCCAAGTTTCAAGTTTCTATAGTTTAAAAAAATCAAAAAAACTCCCATGTGTATATATTATATATATATATATATATATATATATATATATATATATATATATATATATATTTAAATTTTGGGCCGCCGTCGTTTATTCTCCCGGTAGAATTTTACTTGCCCATCCGCCCCTGTCTGTATATACCCTGTATATATATATATATATATATATATATATATATATATATATATATATATATATATAATTTATTATAGCTATAATTATAGTTTATAACTCTCCATATAATATAATCTCTCTCCTATGGGGCTATAGTCCACGTTAGGCCCTGTTCTCTCGCAGCATCCTCCTCTAGCTCTAAGCATCCCTTTCGTTGGCTACTCTCCTCCAGTTATCCACCCTCATTATCTCTTTAGTATTGGTTCATACTTCGTCTATCCACTGCTTGCTTGGTTTTTCTACTACTCGACGTCCCACTATAGTTCCACTCAGTGGCGGCTCGTGGCTTGGGAGACAAGGTCGGCAAGGTATTTTTTGTCTCCTCAGATAGACTTCAATCATCATAAGAGATTTTTTGTTTTATTGTTTTTTGTTTTTTTGTTTGTTTTTTCCTATAAATTTAGAACCTAAACATGTTTATAAATTAACTCTAGTCTACGTTGTTTGGAAGTAGCAAAATGGGTTATAACGTCATCGTAAAATTTATTAGAGTTTTGGAGAGATTTTAAAAGTTTTTTTCTATTGACATTTGAGACAAGCTTGACATTCTCTTTGTTTCATGGTGTTTCGACAATACGTTTTGATTGTTTTGAGGCAACATAAATCTCGTTCATTTGAGGCACACATTGGTGGTAATGAGAGAATTAATGACAATAATTTATTAATTTCGGTAACAGTTTATTGTAATGAATTGCTGTATATAAAATTATACATATTTTGTAACTTATCCCACCTTCCGAAAATATTTGGATCAGCATATAAAACTTTTAATTCATTTTCTAATGTTATTTTATTAAAGAATGATGGATAATTTTTAATTAACCTGTCTAATAAATATCTTGGAAATTCTTTGGCATAACTTTTAAATTTTGAATCGTCAAAGAGGTCAAAAATTTGCAAATCTTCAAAATTTGAAAAACGGGTATCTATTTGCATAATAATAGTATCCAAAATTTCAAAATATACTTGTTTTTCGAGATCTGTTTTTGTGTCATGCCTTCGTCTTTTTTTGGGGGGTTCGGAAATATCAAGCGAGTCCAAAACGTCACTGCGCATATACTGGAAATTACTATCATTGCGAAAATCTCTGAGATTTTGCACTAGTCTTGTTTTTCTATTTTTGAACTGAATAATGTCAGTTAACTGATTTTTAACAATATTGAAAATCAAATCGGTTTGGGTAAACACTTTCCTAAAAATATTTAAAAGTATGTTAAAAGAGTAATCATTTAATAAAGTTTTCAACCCGATTGCTTGACGGATCGAGATATCATCACTTTCAAAATCGTCACATTTATTAATAAAATCAAAAACTTCCAAAAGCTGTTCACGAAAATCTGCTACAGTGAAAACTAACTGAGATTTAAAAGTCCATCGCGTCTGATGCGACAAACCGTTCTAAAACATTAGTCCGTTTAGGCAAGCTTGAGAAAAATGAGACAAATCCGCTTAAACTGGCAAAAAAAGACGACATTCTTTAATTTTTTTACATGTATCCTGCAAAACTAAATTCATTCTATGCGCATGACAGAAAGTAAATAAAGCTTGCGGTGCAATAGTTTTAATTTTTACCTGGATACCATTCAATTCACCAGACATCACAGCAGCGCCGTCATAAGTTTGCCCTACCAATTTATTTTTGATATCAAAAAATTTTAATCTGTCCTTTAAAACACCAAAAATATATTCTGCCTTATGGCTTTTACTCACGTCTGTAAAACCTAAAATCCTCTTATAGATATTACCACGTAACGCGTATCGAACAATAATTGATAATTGTGAATGACATGATATGTCGGTAGTTTCATCTACTTCTAATGAAAAGCAAATTGTTTCCTAAATCTCAGATTCACTAACGTTACTCAAAATGTAACTAATTGATTCTATTAATTCATTCTGGATTGTTTTAGATAAACCGTTAAATGTCTTCGAATCAGAAAGTAAATTAGAAAATTCCAAATCGTATTTCTTAAACATTTTTATTAGTTCTCTATAATTACCTTGATTTAACGAATGCTTCGATTCATCGTGTCCCCTAAAAGATAATTCCTGACAACTTAAAAAATTACAATATCAATTAAACGACGTAAAACTGCGTGATTATTTTTTACAATTTCGTTATGTTTAATAGCATTTTCATTTCACGTTGGGCATTATCTAATGAAACATAGATATTTTGTTTTCCAAATAAATCTAATTTAATCTGGCTGTATGTATGATCTTTCGAAATATCATGTTTATGTAAAGCCCTAAATAATTCCTTTAAATTATCGTAACCAGATTCACACCACGAATTTTGATGTTTTCACCTATTTGTCGAAAAGTTTTTTATTTCACTCCCGGTAAGCCATGAGTACTTGCTTTACCAATTTTCTGAAAATGATCTTACTTTCCTTATCCGCACTAATATTTATAAGCCGGGACATTTTAGGCAAAGGACGCCCCTTATTTTTAATAACAATTTGTTCTTCGTATGGAATAGATGAAAACCCATTTTGCAAAATATAATTTACAATATCAGATTTATCAATACTTACAGTTTCTCCCATAGCTTGCAATTTTTAGGTTAATTTACCTGAATTTGTTTACACTTTAATTTAAAAAAAACTTACCTCACTTCATATCACTTCACTTTACTACTTAAGTTCTTATATGAAATAACATTTCATCCCGCGCTCGCAATGTACAGTTCGCGACCAATCACCAATCCAAAAGAAGCATCAGCAAATTTAAATTTGCCGTACTTGGTAATTAAGTTCATATGGAAAGAAATGTATGTTTGGTTGCTAATCAACTAATATTCCGTTGATTTTTACAAGTAAATCGTCAAGGTTGGGATAGGCTTGCCGAAAACCCGAAACGTGCCTTTAAAATTTAGTCTTTATTATCTCACAGATATTTTTTTTATTTCACAAAAACAAATGACATCGACTGATTACCTGCCACAATTAATTATTGAAATACTGATTAAATTAAATATTAAAAAAATCTATAATATCTATAAAGGTGTGGGTCGGCACTGCCGACCCTGACCGGCCGCCACTGGTTCCACTCAGTGTTCTACTAGGTGTACTATTATTATTATGCAGTCCTACCAGAGTTCCACTCAGTGTTCTACTAGGTGTAATATTATTACCCACTCTTATATGGTGGCCTGCTCAGTGCAATATTTGTATTTTGACATAATTTGCTATAGAGGATTCCTTGCAATATTGATATGCTCGTGGTTAAATCTTATTCTTTACAAACCATTGTTGTAGATGGCCCCCAATATTTTTCTCAATAGCTTTCTTTCAAAAGTATTAATACGGTTTATTGTTTTTTTCTTGTATCATGATTCATATTTCCGCGCCATATGTTGCTATTGGTCGTATGATGGTTTTATATATTTTTAACTTTACTTCCCAATGGATGTCTGGCATTTTCTTTAAGTTCCACTTTTCTAAGAGACCATTACTCCTTCCTCGTCGGTCCTGATCCTACCTTCCACTGGGGTTGGTTACAGTCTCCGGTAAGGTTGCTCAGGTTTGCCGGGGTTGACCCGTACACCCCTTGTAATTAGATCGGTGATAGCATACGGAGCGGGAGTAATGTGTCTTATGAAAAATTATTAGAAGAAAAATTATGAGAAGAATACACAGCACAATAAAGACAGAACAAGGAGAATATAGAAGACTGAACCATGAAATAAGAAGTATAACCGAAGGGGCTGATATAGTCAAATTCACTAAAGCATAAATACTGAGATGGTTTGGACACACACAAAGAAGAAAAGAATATGCACTAATTAAAAATATAATAAACTGGAAACCAGTAATAAAGAGACCAAGAGGAAAACCAAAAATAAGATGAAAAAACCAACTACTAGAGGATATATCAAAAATGGAAATTGCAGACAACCTTATATATTAGGACAATTTTTAATAAAAGGTGACTCATCTACAAATTAAACTGAGAGCTAACAATGTTAAATGTCAGTAGTAAATTCTTACCGGGGTCATTTTTATTGTGTATGCTTCGCCAATGTGAATAAGTGAAAAGTAAGATAGTTCCATAAAATTTGCCCCTGTAACAAAATAAATTCTGCATACCGGTGTGATTCACGAGAGTATAGTTGGACAAGTTCGTTAAATACTTTGAAACATCGGTAAACTTATCAACATTTCCATACTCTATATTTTTACTTCGTCGGAAAGAATGGGAATTTAGAAAAATAGTTTATTTGTTCCACATTCTATATGTGTATTTATTATTAACTTTAAAATAGTTTTTGAGGTAAGTAAACAACAGACAAATAGCAAAATACTATAATTGATTTTTATTCTATTTAGAGCATTAAGAGGGATGCAGTAACAGGTCCAAGTAGTTTACAAAGAAAACGGAAGTTTATGTTGGTAGAAAAAAGAAGATTGTCTGTAGAGTGTATGGAAATTTTAAATATACACTTCGTACAGTGGAAGCTGTAATTCAGTGTTCATTTTTAACAGGAGTATCCTTGTCGACAATTGAACGTATTGTACATAAAAAAAGGTGACTGGGATTATGCAAGCTCCAAAAGTATATTGTCGTGGTAGAAAAAAAAATTAATTGGACAAGTACCACAAAAATTTTGTATGCACTACTATTCATTCTTTTTTTTTGAGAATAAAGCGCCAACCATCGAATCCATTAAGACAAAGATAATGGAAAATGATCTTATTTCAACAATGAGCAAAAAAACGTTAAGGATAATAATAAAAAAAGCTTTAAAATTTATATATGTCAAACGATCCCGTAAATCTGTCTTAAAAGAAAGAGAAGATTTAGTCTCATGGCGACGAAGATATCTTCGTTCTATTAGAGAGGTTCATTTTGCCCACAAAAAATTTACAAAATCTGGACAAAAAGTGGGTAAATGCTGATTACACAGTATCTAAGATTTAACAAGATACTACTGTAATGAGTTATCGTCAAGCATTTATGGACGGTTTATTAACAGGATTATGAGGACCAATGAGTAAGGGGCAATGACTGATTGTCGCCGAGATAGGTAGTGGAATTATCCCAAAGACATGGACCCCCAACGCTTTAAAAAATGATTTAAATCCCTTCTTTCCCGAGTCGAGCCAAATTCGGTGATAGTGATGGATAACGCTTCTTATCACAGAGAATTAGTAGAACATCTGTCAACTATGGCCACCAGAAAAGCAGACATGCAGAGTCTGTTAGGACAAAAGGAAATTCCATTTTCCAAGGACATGGTTAAGGTTGAGCTTATTAGTGTAATTAAACAGCATCGTGACAGATATCGCCAGAATGTTGCAGATACAATGGTTTGTGCTAATGGCGTCACCATTTTGAGACTCTCCTTACAATTGCGAGTTAAACCCGGTAGAATTAATCTAATTAATCTAATAAGAGTTACGTAGCTCGTGAAAACGTGACAAATAAAATGTCCACAGTCCAAAATTTGTTAGAACTCGGAATGGAACGGATACAAAAAGAAAATTTGATCAAGGAAGAAGAGAAAATGTGGAAACTGGGCGGGATGGTAGAATATAATAATTATTTTGCAAAAATTTCTGTTTTTTTGAAGTACCTACTGTATTACGCTATCTATAATATCAATAAAATGTTACTTTATTTTGTTAGACAACTATAAGATATCTTATAACAAGTTAAAGACTGAGATTGAAAAATCTGTCCTCATGTTTTAAATAACATTTTTGATGATTGACCATTTACCTTAATGTAATTTTCACAAATATTTTAAATAATATCAGATCATTTAATTTTTAACTATCAACAAAAATGTAATATATGAAAACAAATATGAATTTGATGGTAATACGATCTTCACAGATATCTCCGCCGCAGTACATATTTCTTTGTTCATAACAATGTTTAGACAATATGAATCATTTTTTAATGATTTGTGTGATTGAAAAATTATTTTTTTAATAACAATGTTTTTGCAAAGGCATAACTTTGATTATTTGGTAACTACATTTGGTCACAAAAAATTAAACAAAAATCATTCAAACATGTTTGTTAATAGATTAACTGTATGACTACTATATTATATTAAGGCTCGTTTTCACACTACGTCTTATTGTACGTTTTGTGGGTCATATAAAACGTACGACAAAATGTACGTTTTGTCCAGTGTATACACACTACGTTTTTCCTTCCGTTTTCTACCTCATTTCTAATTCAGAGTCTTGAGTTGTGTGAAGTTTGTTTAGTGTTTTTTTTTTATTATGGAGGAAACACGGCTGCCTTCTTTTATTTTTTCAACTATAAAGATACTACGACTGAGGAAAAAGGGGATGAAGAGGGAAAAGACAAGATGTTCAAGAGAGTGAGCTTCTAAAACGAAGCCAGTATTCCCACGTCTCGTTACTAAAAAAGGCGAACCAGATGACTGGCGCAATTATTTGCGAATGGACACCTCAGCGTATTGTCAATTGCTAGAGTTGGTAACACCATACATATTGAAATAAGACACCTCATGAGAAAAGACATTACACCCCATGAAAGACTCACAGTAACTCTCAGATATCTTACAACAGGACGTAGCGTCAAGAACTTGGACTTCACAATCATAATATCCAAACCATCGTTAAGCCAAATAATTCCTGAAACCTGTAATGCAATCTACTTGGTTTTAAAACATAACTACTTAAAAACTTTTATACAATTCAATAAATTCCCCGAGAAAATCGTGGGTGCATTGCCGCAAATCTGACATTATTAGGATTTTTTTGGGAAAAATGAAACGAACTGCAGTGGAACTAGTCGTCAAATAAGTCAAGATCGGACGACTTGTCTGAACATATATTTTCACGTAACGTTTCATCCATCAGTTCTCGCAAAACTATGCTTCTCCCATCATTTCTACGATCTGACCTTGGATTTATTGTATAGGATTTGTCCTATCCAACAAAACGTACAATAAGACGTAGCGTGAAAACCGGCCTTTACGGAGGTCCTATTTCAATAAAATGAATCGTAAATAAAACTTGTTGATCAGCGCTAATTGACACAACAGAGCAGTCAAATATTATACATAAAGATGTTGTAAAAGATATCTTCGCTTACTTGGTCTACTAGTAATAAAGTTATCAGCATTAAATTGCCAAGCAGTCTTCGTACGTGGCTTTAACTTTATGTATAAATTTTAGTTTTTCATTTTTCTTTCTAGGAATATGAAGTTCCTAAGTTTGATTTTGATATCGGAAACAAACTAGTAAAAAACCGGTTTTAACTGTTTTTTTTTTGTGTTTTTTAATATTCCTTTCAGTAATAATAATAATTTTAAAGATTTAAAGCTAGCATTATCTTATGTAAAATTTACAAAACTTTTATGTCCGATATAATATTAATCTAAAACTAATAGTTCTTGAGATAATGCGAAAAAAAGGAGGAAGTTGTGTTAATTTTTTTTTTTTTCATATTTTGTTTAACAAAATGTTAAACCCATATTTTACAACTCATGCAAAGTGAAATTACTATTTGTAGTACTTTTTGGAACGCTTTATGCAAAAAACTTTGTTTATATATTATGCTTGACGCCAAAAAACGTAATTTTAAACAAATGTAACTAATTGTTATATTTCAAAGCCAAGAATGTTTCAAATTCATAATATATATATATATATATATATATATATATATATATATATATATATATATATATATATATATATATATATATATATATATATATATATATATATAATACCCGTTTTTTTTTACCGTTATTGATTAATTATTGTACACACAAAATTTCCATCATTTTATTTTACGCCTTTAAATTATTTTTTAACGCGTCGGTTAAAAAGTACATGCAATTTAGTTGTTACAAAATGTTTCCAATTATCTCTAACAAGATAATTATTAGGTTTTGATTCATTTTTTAAACAAAAATGCATTCAAAATATAGTGACTAGTAATTACTATAAAAACACTCAATACCTTTTTTATTATTTTTATTTAACAATGCAGAAAGCAGCCGTTCTGGCAGTTTCCACTTTACGCCTATGATGAGCATCCTGATTGGTGTCGTTTCTGCACTGTTGATTGTTGCTTTGGTAGTCATAATGGTGTTGCGTATGCAGTGCTCTCATCACAACGAGATCCGGTTAAAAGGGCATAAAAATAGCGCCACGGCGGTCAGCAGGAGTAATCTGGAGCACAGAGGATCGGGAAGCCTTCCAACGCTGAGCGACAAAGGCGGTGAGTATGCTATTGTCATTTTTTAAAACCGTTTTATTTTATTTTTTTTTATCGTGAAATGGGGTGATATTGATTAATTTTAATATATTTTTTTATATGTTAATTACTTTTTTCTTTTTCCTATCTTTAAACACTTCACGTAATATATTAATATCTAAAGAGTAATGTTTTAGCACTAGTTTTATCATTTTTAAGAAAATCCACTTATCTGATCCGTGAATAAAGTGAGAATAATGATGATGATTTTATAGCATGACTAATTCGGTTAAGGTTTTCGAATTTTTACACAGGGGTGAGATTGATTCTGCGGGGTGAGAATGATCACACTATTTTTATTGTACTATTCTTTATTTATACCAAACAAAACAGATTTTTAAGATCTAAAAATGTAATTCAGTATGTTTTAAAGAAAAATAAAATTTAATTTAACATTATTTTATATTAATTTCTCCACGAAAATGATACTTTTGTCATAAGAAATCGTCTTATTCCAAGAATCATGCTTCATTCTGAATTTGTTCCTGCGCCCACTCACGAAATTCTACTCTTTTATTATAGTTATCATCATCATTAAGTTCTTGGTGCAACTGTGCATGATATGGATACATCTTATTTTTTTTTTAATTCTTCCTACTAAAAAATTACTAGATTCAAAAGCATGTGCAATTTCCCTCGTCTTAATATGCTGATTTTTGAGATAAGTTATAGGCGTTAATTACACTCTCCATATCTTTTCGTAATTTATATACCTATACCATTTTCAGAGTTGTATATTTTAACATCTCCCACTGTTGGTCAGTTGGTCTTGAGTAATACTTTGACATTTTCAATTTTATGGTTTTCCCATTGACTGTAGGTTTGAATAAACCAGTGGTATTATACTCCAGTTTGCGCACTTAGTTTTTAACTTAGATTTTTAATTCTCAGTATTTCAATTTTATATTTTAATTTCCTCTTTCTTGTTTTTTGATTCACCTGTCTAATAGACAAGCATTGACTACTGCTATATCCAGCATATGATAGAAAATACGGTGGTACCATTTACTGCTTTTGATTTTGATTGGATATAATCCCAATAAGGAATCTTGCAGATCCACACACCGCCCATGTGCCTGATATATTGTTGTACAATGCCTGGGCAATCAATTTCTTTCCTAGTTTTTTCGGTGCGAAAGAATCTGTCCACTTTGGCTATTGGTTTAGTTCCACAATAATTTGACAGTAAAGATACAATTTTGTTGTCACACCACTGGACTGTATGTATTGCAGTATTCTCATAAGTACCCGAGTGTTCCTGAATGCTTTTCGTTTGTAATTTTTTAATTCCTTTCTATTGCCAACCTTTATAATTCAGAATTCGATTTGTAAGGATTGTTGCGATATAATGTGTGCCTCGATTTGAAAAATATGACACCAGTGGTATACTTGAAAAATAATTATCGTAAAAGAGTTTGTGGTGTTTATTGGACGGTATATCTCTGCTCAACATTACTAGCAGCTCCCAAATTTACTTCATTCGGTAATTTTGTGTAGGTAACCATTTTTTCCAGCCAAAATTTCAAAATTATATAAAAATCCTGAGATTTCTGAGAGAACCCACATCTTGTATCCCCCTTTTTATGAGGCTTTTTGGGATTGTATGTCTTCATACTCGAACGTCCTTTGAACCATCGTCACAAGATAAGTGTTCTTCTATGTTGCCGAGAGGGGGCATTTGGGCCTGTAGGACCCATCGCCGGCTCTTCGGGCTTCTTCCTATCCCCGGAATTGGATCGGGTATTCACCATCTTTGGTTTGTCGCTGGTAGAAAGGTTAAATACCACCGCTGTTATAAATAACAGTTCCAGTGACAAATATCTGTTATAGGTAACGGTTCCAAGGAACAGTTACAAAGTAACAGAGCAAAAATGGAAAACAGATAGGTAAAAATGATCTAAGTATTCCTTGACTTACGGAAGGAATAACTTAGTAAACAAGTAAATTAAATGGTATAAAAATATAATGCAAAGAAAAATGTTTCTAAGTGTTTCTTGACTTACGGAAGAAACAACTTAGGACAGAAATATAGATAAATGAAATATGTAAATGTGAGAGTAAAATATGGAAATATTTCTAAGTGTTTCTTGACTTACGGAAGAAACAACTTAGAACAGAAAATAAACAAGAGAATCAAATATATAAATGCACAAATATGTTGGGTGTTAAGTGTTTCTTGATTTACGAAAGAAACAGCTTAGCAAAAAATGGAAAAATGAAATAGACAAATATATAAGTATTTTCTTAACTTACGGAAGAAAATATCTTAGATAAAATATCAGAAATAATAATACGATATGAAAATATTTCTAAGGGTTCTTTTAACTTACCGGAAAAGAACGACTTAGACACACAATAAAATAACAAGTCAGATATCAGAGAAATACTTCTAAGAGCTCTTTGACTTACCGAAAAGAACTACTTAGATACAAAGTACAAAATCAAATATATAAAATAGAAAAGGCAAGATAAATATTCCTAAGTGTTCTTAACTTACGGAAGAACAGCTTAGATACAAATACAAGAAAATAAACAATCAAAAATAATCAAATAAAATAGCAAACAATCAGTACATGAACAAATATGTAATATTCTAACCTGACAAGGTCTGGATATACAATAATGCTAAAATAAAAAGGTATACAGGAAATCAGAAATAAAACAATAACTTAGTTGGAACAATAATAGCACCGACTAGGTCTACAGTAGAAGAGGCAAGCTCGACTGACTGATGAGAGAAAATCTACCTGCTTTTATGTAAAACAAATCCTTTGTTTTACGTATTAAAAGTGGAATTTCCCTGCATCGAGTCAATTAGAAATTTGGATTTGGCCAAACTTGGAATTCCCAAGTATTTTGACCAATATCCAAATTCCTTGATGCGTCCGATACGGCTGTCAGCTACCGGCTGACACGCCTCCGGAGGACATCTAAAGGTATCTGCAAACAGTATCTTTTTATTTGTTCAATCAGAAGCGAACTCCGTGTATTTTCTAAATTATCACTAAAATGAAGAAACCTTTTGAACGTTTTAAAACGATTGATAGGCATTACGTCTGCAACGAGTATTGTATTTGTAACAATATGATTTATGTCATGCATGAGTCGATGTATAACTTCTTTCAAATAAATACGTTTTGGCATTGTTTTTAAAACATTATGTCCATACAAACCAAACAAGCATCTGCGGTTGCTAGCACTCTTTCTATTGATAGACTGAATAATTGAATATCGTTCTGAAATAAAAAAAAATGTACTAATTTGAGTATTTTACATCTTTAGATATATAGGCGACTTCCGCACATCCGCTCAGTCTACACAGTATTAATATGAATGAAAACTTATTTTATAAACTAGATCTAATGTATTATTTTTATTATTACAAGCAGAAATATAATATTCTATTGTTTCAATGTAAATTGATAAGCAAGGAAACATTTTCTTACGCGCCGCCAACGATCGATTTAAAAATTTCCGAGAATGCATGAAAGACACGTGATTTCGGCTACTTTTGATCACTAACGACGCGTGATTTATAGTTTCATTTAATATTTGCCAGACTATATTATATTTTAGAAACAAAAACAAAACAATATAAATAAATCTTTCAAACCAATGTTACAGGTGGCAGCCCAATTTCCAAACACGATTCCAGCGCTGGTGAATGTGACAGCGACGAAAAGAATCCTGATATCATTCCTCAGTCTCTAGACGAAGACGAGAATTCCGACTATTCGAGAAAAAGACAACACGTGTCTACGATAGAAACATCACCTAGCCGTGGTATGCAGCATCAGCCTGGAAATTCTAGTTATATGGGATATTGTACACTTAGAAATGGAATGCCATCGCATGATTTGTCAGCTCAACAAAAATTGGTAATTGCTGTTTTGATTTGATTTTTACTTTACTCTCAGGAATGTGTAAACAAGAAAATTTAGTTTAAGATTAGAAATAATATAAATAATAAGTATGTTACTATTGTATTATATTGGTTTATATTTAGAAATATAAATTAAACTTACAAATTGTAAACAATAAATGGAAGTAATAGACCTAACTAATACAGAGTGGTCCAAATGTCTGGAAACGGCCAATTATCTCGAAAATGGCTAGTCATAATTGTACAAAATTTGAGGTACACGTATTTTGGGATACGGAGATTCCATATTTGATATTTGTAATGTTGCCAGATTTGCCGTTTCTCTTATATTATTAGTAACTTTGGTTTTTCCAATTGATCACCCTGTATATTCAGTTATTATTAGAATCGACTATTCAGTACGGGTTTAATTATATGTAAGACTTATGATTTTATGTAGTCTAGAAGGTCTTAAATACATAAAACAGAAGTCTGCCAACGCCTAATTGTCTCAATAAATTTTTAAAAACTAACTATTTTCAACTACATTAAAACGTAACAATTGATAGATGACATTTCGTAACATTTTCTAACATAATGGTTACTTTATCAAGTGTTCAAAATGAGTTCTATTTGTGAGTTGACAGTACCCTAATCGATGGTAGAATGCGTCTACTATATTTCTCCATGATTGTCTAAAAATTATTCGAGATTCATCGATAATTCGTTGCCTTAGCTCTGCAAGACTTGCTGGTTTAGTTTTGTAAACTCAATTTTTCAAGTATCCCTAATAAAAATAATCTTTAGGATTAAAATCAGGTGAACGTGGATGCCATTCAATTCTAGCTTGTCTACCAATCCATCGTACGGTAAATATCTCATCTAAATAATGCCGAACATTTACACCAAAATGAGCTGGAGCTTCATCTTGCTGAATCCATATCTGATTAAAATTGGCCCTAAATAAGTTTCTTTGCATTTCTTAGTAACATTTCGTAACTATCTGACGTTAAATTTCCTTCGATAAAAAATAGCCCAAGTAACTGAGTGCCTACTATCCCTGACCATACATTTAATTTTTGTGGTCTTTGGGTGAACCAAGCTACAGCTACATACTACCTAAATGAAAATGAACACACGAACCCTGTACCATTAAACAGGGGAGTCAAACAGGGAGATACTTTATCACCCAAACTGTTCACCTTAGTTTTGAAGGACGTTTTAAAAAACCTAAATTGGAAATATAAGGGAATAAACATCAATGGCCGCTACCTCAGTAATCTACGATTTGCAGATGACATAATCCTGATAGCTACTGACCTACAAGAAATGCAAACCATGCTTTTAGAACTACATACCGAATCTTCTAAAATAGGACTGAAAATGAATTTAAACAAAACAAAAGTCATGCACTCCAAAGACACCGTGACAATAATAAACGATAAAGTTATAGAAAAAGTTGAAGAATATATATACTTAGGACAAAAAATAAAACTAAATAGGGAAATTCAAACTGAAGAAATAAAAAGAAGAAGAAAGTTAGCTTGGGCAGCATTCGGTAAACTGAACTATATACTCAGAAATCAACAAATTCAATTACATCTTAGATCTTCTAAAGTTTTTGATGCACGCATTATTCCGATATTAACTTATGCGGTACAAACATGGACAATAACAAAAAAGAATATGAATATACTTAGAGTCACTCAACACGCGATGGAAAGAGCAATGCTAGATATATCACTTAAGGACAAGAAAACAAACACATGGATAAGACAGAAAACCAAAGTCACCGATGTGGTGCAAAAATCATTAAAGTTGAAATGGGAATACGCTGGACATGTAGCTAGAAGCGATCTAAACAAATGGCACAGATTAATTTTAACCTGGAGACCATACCAACACAAAAGACCCAGAGGCAGACCTCCTATGAGATGAACAGATGATCTGAAAAGGACTGCCGGGAAAAATTGGCTACAAGTAGCGTACAATAAAAAACAATGGAAAGGAAGACTTGAAGAGGCTTATATTCAGATGTGGACGTGAATGGCTAGACGAAGAAGAAGAAGAAGAAGAAGGGTATGGTTTTCACGCATCCAGTGTGGATTTACGTCACTCCAGTACCTTAAATTATGTCTATTTACACAGCGTACAGGTCGCTTCATCGGAAAAACATATTCTTTGAAAAATTAAAGGCAAATATCGAGCACAATTTTCATAATCAAATCTTGCCCAAGTACTTTCGCTTTCTACAGCATCATCAGAGTCATCTGAAATAAGCCAAAAAACGTTTTTTAAATGAAGAAAATTGATTAACTTCGATAAAAACTCGAAGTTAATGGATGGTAAAAGTTTTTTGTGATTAACGTTTTAGACTTACTTCGTTAAATTTCGGCTATCCAGCAAGCGCAGAATGTAATAAACATGAAATTGAAACAAATTGTATATAACACTACACTAGAACAAGGACAAACAGTTTAAAATTATTTAAAATATTCTACGCTACATTATTGTCGGCAACAGGAGAGAGAATGGTATTTAACGGAAATGTTAAGGTGACATGTGACATATGACAGCTTTGATGGGCAGTCACAATCATGGATATGTGATCTGCACATATTAAAATTCCGTGTAAGTAAGCTGGCATTGAGCAAAGATCCAACTAACACTAAGAAAATCAGCTTATGAAATATGACATATAGAATATTTTAATTTAACTAGATTGCATAATCCAGATCTCACACTTACACCTGTCTGTAATAATAAGGTTGTTAGTTTGAGAGCAAATGAAGTGGACATAAAGTGTGAATGAAAGAAATAGACTAAACAATCTATTAGACAGTGGGTGGTTGACTACAATAAAATGGTCTACCAGGCACTATCAATACTGTAAAAAAGAAGAACTCTGGCTATGAAATTGAAATACTAAAAATTAAAACAAAATTGAAAGCATTGTATAAATGGGGTATAATTCAAGTAGTTCAGTTAAACCCCCAGTAAATGGGAGAACTATAAAACTAATATGTAAAAGCGTTACTAAAGACCAACTGACCAACAGTGGGAGATGTTAAAATATACAACTGTGGAATTGGTATATCTAAATTACTCAGAGGTATGGAGAGTGTAATTAACGCCAACTGTAGATCAATTGAACCTGAGCAAGCTAGTTTTGTAAATTGTTGAAGAATACAATAGTAATGTTGATCAAAGGATGAAATTAATAAATTCTTAATGGGTATACTCAAATATAATTATAATTTTGAAAAATTAAAGGCGAAGGTTTACCTTTAATTTTTCAAAGTTCATTTATTCGAGCATTCAACCTTATATCAAAACATATTCTGTTAACGAAATTTTCATCATGTTCAATTTTATCCATCATTACCTCAGTAAACTCTAATCTACGATCGAAGTCATCTTCACTTAATGCTTGCAATAAGTTTTATTTTTGTATGGTTTAAATTTATTCTGACGTAATACACGTAAGACTGAAAAACGACCTACATCATGTACTTGTACAACCCTGCGTAAGTATGTATGTAGATCTTCAACAAAACTTTGCATTAAATTCAAAGTTTTGTTGTCATTCATAACTCTTTTCGGTCTACTTGATCGGTATCTTTTTTTTACTTCTCCAGATTTCACAAATCGCTTTACAGTTTTTTGTACCGTCGCCTTATGAATAGGAGAACGGTTTGCGAAAGTTTCATTGAACAACTCGGCTACTTCACAATAAGATATTTTTCTGTCACCGTACCCTCTCATCATTAGAATAGTAATTCGTTCTTTTTCGTTAAGAGCCATTTTAGAGAAACAATCTACTGTCAGTTTTAGTTAATAATGTAAATGGTGAACAAATGTCAAAATCACAGCATTCTACATTTAAATATTTAAATTTATTTAAATCTACATATTTTGCATTGTTTTATGTATTTAAGACCTTCCAAACGACATAAAATCATAAGTGTTACAGATGGTTGAACTCGAATTGAATAGGAGATTCCAATAATGACTGAATATACAGGGTGATGCATTAAAAACCAAAGTTACTAATAAGAGAAACGGCAAATCTGGCAACATTGCAAATATCAAAGTGGAATCTCCGTATTTGTATATAATTATAATCACTCTGTATATAAATTACTAATCTACAGATTAGTGGGATAGTGTGGATAACATATTAATAAGAAAAATACAACAGATGGGTCGAATATACGATATACAACTGTCAATATTACAATAGTAGGAGAGCGATGGGTAATTACGAACACAAGGAAAGATTAACCAAAGTGCAAAATGTGCAATGCCCATTTATTTATAACTTTTATAAAAGTTATAAAGAGAGAATTATGTTCATATTATTATGAGCGTGTCTTTGAGTTTTCTTGGGATATGCAAGTCACAAAGATTATAGTAACACCTCTAATATGAATAATATAATTTTCTTTACAATTCAACGGTCTTTAAAATGCCCTGGTATTATGAAGTCAGCTAGTTACCTAGTAAAAACACTGAGGCTAACAACAAATTAATTATCTTTTTGTTTAGCTTCCTGCACCGCAACAAATGATGAGTCCATACACATCGTGCACACTGCCACGTCAACCGCCACAACAATGGCTCTACGGTCCGATGAGCCACTTACCTCCAGGGATGTATCCTGTTACCTATAGAAGCGGTCCACTCCCAACGCAGCGGTCCCATCCGCAGACTAGGGAACCACCTATAGCGTTACAACCGTTATCAATGACTGAAGAGGAACCTTCGGCCGAAACGCCTTTGGTGCCAAATAAACGAGAAAGCACTGTTTGACAAATCTCTCCAATCTAATCGTTATCA
The DNA here is from genome assembly GCF_040954645.1 of Diabrotica undecimpunctata. NCBI lineage: Eukaryota > Metazoa > Arthropoda > Insecta > Coleoptera > Chrysomelidae > Diabrotica > Diabrotica undecimpunctata. Next base: position 117,643,691 of record NC_092807.1, on the reverse strand, counting down.
GTATCCAGCACAATAAGACAGGGTTTCTCTAAATATTAAAGATGTCGGTTTTTGGTGTAATGTGATTTTTAATCTGAACTGGGTGTTAAAAGTAGGACCATAAGGTTTAATTTTTTATAAATATGTTGAGTGGAATTCTACCCATAAGTTTGAGATTTTATTATATAATATAAAAAGGTGTGCTATTATTTTATTTAAAAATAACAAAAGCCAGTAAAAGGAGCTTTAAATTAAAAGCAATAAAATATCTAGCTCCACAATCGTTTTTAGTCGTAATTGTTTCAAGAAAATATTCTTCTTACTTGTAACACTAATTTCTTCATTAACTACAATATAGCCTTCAAAAATCATTAAAAATAACAGTTTGTAGAATAAATATTAGTTGCGGTCTCCTATTGTACGGTGAACGTACCGTTCAACTGCTGCACAAGCATACAGATGCGACGTATAGCATTTTATAGTACTACCATCTTTCTAAGAGACTTATTAATATTCAGCTCACCGAGGTGCTACTATGTGAGGTATGAAATTACATAAACAAGGGATCATTTCAAAAACCAAGTAGATCCATTGTTATGGAATTTAATACCTCACACAGTAGCACCCCGGTGAGCTGAATATTAATAAATCTCTTAGAAAGATGGTGGTACTGTACACTGTAACACTGTACGCGGCGTACTGCGTTTATTGGAAACTACTACATTATAACAGTTAAGATACTGTATACATATATGGATCGTATCGTACATATATGGACTTTAGCGGTGTTGCCGGCTAGTTGCTGTTGTTTTCTAACAAATTTTGTCTGACTAGCACCTGATTTTCTAATCTCTAGTAACAAGAACACTTAAATTTCCGGCAGAATTATTGCTAACGCTTATTTGATTTTCATTTCACAAATTAGATTTGTTGCATAATAGAATTTACAAATACAATTTAAAGGGGTAAATTTTATTTTCAAAATTGGAGATAAATGGGATAACTTTAGCATTTTTACTACTAGATCATGGCCCTGATTCTATTTCATTTTGATGTCGAAGTTTAAAAGCGACTACGCCATGACAGTCGCAATCGCTAGCGATTCTCATTCATTTCAACTGTAGTTAAAACTGGGAATATTTACTTTATCATTTTGACACTGCTGAAAATTTGGGTTGGCCCTCTTGTTTATTAGCTGCACGCTGCACAACGCTTGTTGAATGTTTGTTTTGTTTACGTTACGTGAACGTGTTTTTTTTTCTTGTGTGAGTTGTTAAATCATATAGTGGCCATTCTCAATTATATTTTGAATTGAAAGAATATGGATGGAGAGGCTGTCGGTGATCGTGGCACTAAATTGTCTGTGGAGCAAAAGGAAATCATGGTGGCTTTTTTGGAGGACCATGCTATTTTGTTAAGGGCAAACTCCTTGGCCATGATGGCAAGGAAAGAAAAAGGGGATGTGGGAGATCCGTAAGTTATAACCACTAAGGTTAATATAACCACTAAGATTTGAATTAGTGGTTATATTCCAATATATTTTTAAATTTACTGCAGCTTAGTAATACTTACCCTAAACATTTTGGGTATCCTAGAGGCATAAACACCCTCCTCCAAATATGGTTCTAATACCCTTATTAAATAATTTGCAGCTTGTTTATTAAGCCGGAATTGCTACCTAAATTGAGCATCACTTAGTAAAAAGGGATTTTGAGTATCCTGTAACATTCTTCTTATCCTCCGTTATGAGCGTCGGATATATATCCTCTCTAATTCCTCCAAAATCAGCAAATGTCCATAAAACGCAGCCATATAAATACTTTTTGTCTCAGTTTTCCTTGCAAGAATCAAAACACAACACCGTCTAAACTGAACCTAAGTTCACTTCTCCCAGTCCCGCCAGTCATGTTCGACTCGAAATGAAATTTCAACCACTTTCTCGAAGTTAAAATTTATTTCGATAAATTGAAAATTATTGACGTCGTTTGGTTAGTTCAGCTGAAATCCACAAGGCTGGCAAAGTCGCATTTCGATGTCGCCATATTAATTTCGACATGTTTTGAGTCGAAATCTCAATTAGAATCAGGGCCCATATTGTAATGAGTTTTGTATTTAAAGAACGCAACAGTGGTTTTGGGACGTGAGTCAATAGATTTGGGATGAGGGTATATTTAAAAAAAATGATAATTGAAGTCTACCAATGAAAATGAGGAAATTTGGTACTAAAAGAAAGGGAAAATAAAAACCGGCACCTAGTCCTTTGTCAATGGACGAGGAAAACTTGACACTTGACCTATTAGAAGATTGGTTTAAAAAGGATAAAAAAAAATAGGCTAAGCCTATTCTAATAGGCTAAAAAAAAACCAATATGCAAACATAGTAAAAATCAAACACACTTACCTTATAATATCTTTATATTTTATTTCTATCAGATTTATATTCTTATTAGTTACCAGAAGAAAGAAAGGTTATTGGAGAGCATTAAACAAAAAATAACTACAAATTAACAATTTTTATTTCTCAAGTTCTGCTAGACAAACGTATTATAAAATATTAATAAATTATCCAAGTAAAAATTAATAAAATAACATAAATAGCAAAAAGGCAAAAACACAAATTTAAATAAATCAGGTATTAAGTAAATAATTATTCTAAAATTAGATGGAATACCTTTATAACTGATTAAAACTGTAAAATGAATTCAAATAGTAAGATTTACCAAAAATGCATAGTCATTACCTGAGTTATAGATGATATTATAGACATTATATCTTAGTATCTTTGAAAAAAATGTTTACATAATTATTTGAACAAAAGGGCACAACAATTTCCTTTGATCACCAGAGCACTGACAGATGCAAACTGTTAGGTTGTATTTGCAAACAAAGATTATTAGGGGCCACAAAAAAAATTAAAATAGAAAAATTTTGCACTGCACTGCATTAGATATGTAGGCAACAAAAGTTAACAGGTATATTTATTTAGTCGACCAGAAAGAATGCATTTAGCGATCTTATCTTTAACATTCGGACAATTTTTAAAATTAATTTTAACTTACATAATACTACTGTAGACTAATTTTTAACTGATCCGATCAATAATCTACCCAAAAATCATTCTCTTTCTAGCATCACCAGAAAGATTCTTGTTTATTTCCTGAGTAATTATCTAGGCCGATCCGAGATTAAACAAGATAGCTAGAAAATGCTACAATATTAATTGCCCAAACTTTATCAAAATAATGTGTTGTTCTTCAATATTACTAATTTCTACTGGAACTATCGTATAAAAAATTGTTCGTATCAGCAGTGGCGATAAGGAAAAAATATATTTGTAGGTTATAATAAATATTGGACAGATTCATAAGTATTGAGATTAAGACGAATTGTTGGATAAAAAACAGCATCAGAAGCAGTAGTCGGTTCAACTGTCGGTTCAGTTTTATTCACACTTACTTATGTATGTTTTATATACTTATTATGACATTTTACAAACTATAGCTTTCAAACTAAAAGCTCTATCGTAACGTACAACTCCTTTATAATGTCCATCGACTCCGTCAAAGAATGCAGAATATATTCCTGCGAATCCGGTTTACAATCACACATAAGACGATATAGAATATTTGAGTTAACCTTGTTCGATGTTGTAAGTCACGACGAAATTGTAAGTATAAGATCAAGTAACATAACCAAAGGAATACTTAAGTGTCCTAATGACCATCAGTTATCTTTGACTGGTGTGCCTAAACATAGAAATATACCTTATGACTAGTAATAATCTTAGTGAGTATATTATATCTTCTTTCCCACTATGATACAGGCCCTAGGTCTCAGAAGCGCAAGAAGTTTTAGAATTTTTGAAACGCAAACAATTGATTCGACAAGTTGCAGCAAAAAAAGACGTCATTTCCGTCTTTTGTTTATGACTTAATCGTCCGTTCCACCCGTTAGCTCCAAGAACCTCAGCAACTTATATTACAATAACGAGATGATTCTTCATAACAATTTTCTTCACTTCGGCGACATTTCAATCCGGTGTTAATATTCTGGAGCGTTTAAGGCGGCATCGTCTCATATATCGTCAAGTATATGTAGAACTTGTACCACTTATAAACATATTGTTGATATAAAAGTAGATCCACTACATACCATAGTGAACAATTCAAATGAAACGAAGTACTTAATTTTATTTTTTGCTCAAAATTTAATATACAATCTATGGAATCCATTTTTTTGATAGCACAGAGTCAACAAGCACACCGACATAGTACAACATAGATGCTGTTTTCCAACCACAAAAAAATATGTTTTCGTCGTAGACCTAACAGATGCCTATAGCACAGTTAGGAGGGAACGTCTTCCTTATAAACTTGTTTTATTCCATGCCGCACGATAATGAGACTAATTACTCATACTTTTATCATAATCGAATAGATACTTTTGCACCGCACAATGCAACAATGTAAGCAAACACAGAAAATTAAACAATAGACTACCACAAAGATCTATTTTGGCCCCAACCTTTGCATATCAGACCTTCCCAACACTAATGCAAGAAAATTTAGATACGGTGATGATCTAGCTTTAGTTGTTCAATAAGCCACCGATGCAACCAGCAATGTGTAAATCATAATTTGCTCACTCCGAATGAATACTTTGAAAAATAGAGACTCACACAAAGCCTAAATAAGACGATGATGAATGAGATGAAGTTAGCTGCTTCTACCTTAATAACGTGTATTCAAATCACCAATTAAAAGTCTCTTTTAGTAATACTGTGCTCAGACACCAAAAGTATCATAAATACCTTGGAGTGATTTTAATTTGAATCCTGTCTCCAAGGGAAAGACACGCAAAAACATTATCCATCAGATCTGTGCAGTTTTGGCAAACACATTACGAACTTCATCTCTAACCCTGGTATACTCTGTAGCGAACACTGTGCACTAATTTAGTTAATTACCGACCACTCTAAAATGATTAATATCTAACTACATAGAAAAATGAGGATGGTTACTATGGATGTATCAGGTCTAATACCCTTTTCTGGCTTCCAGCAACCAGCCATATAGCTTACCCTCTCTGCACAGACAGGAAATACTCGTAAAGGTATACAATAAAAGCATGAATAACCCTAAACTGGTCATCTATCAGGATATTATCGGCTGACCACAAACCGACTGCCATCTCTAAGCCAAATCTAGCGTCTCGCGTTTGGAGGGAAAACGATCTCTGCTACCTAAGAAATTTGATAAATCCATTATCAAAGACTAAGGGTTTTGACCTCTTTTGTCATATATGAAATACCCTGAACAGATTTCGCACGGGACACGGTGTCTGCGCAAAAAATCTATGTAATTGCGACAAATTTCCGACACCAAACTGCGACTGTGGAGGTGCACGTGGAGCTAACTGTGGAGCTTGAGGTCCCAGTGGACTCCTTGATTCCAACGTCCACGTGTCTTGAGTGAATAACTGCATAATAATGAAATTACATGACTATGTATTTTATATATATATATATATATATATATATATATATATATATATATATATATATATATATATATATTATATATATATATATATATATATATATATATATATATTACCATATATATGTATGTATTGTAATACGCTAAATAAAAATAAAAAGCACACGAAAGCACGACGAAGCTGGCTGAATCGAAAATGGCTGATAGATCTCGCGAAAATTGGAAATTACCTTTTTTAACAAGCTCCATAATTCTTGTATTTTTTTACGCATGCTACGGCACAGCCTAGTTAAAGACAGATTGTCTTGAAGTGAACGGTGAATTATATTCACGAGTTTTTAAATCTTTATTTGATAAATCCCTAAGAGGCTTTTTATATTTACGCTATACGAATGTTTTGTATACGTTTTATGAGTTATATTTTTCATTTCAGTCAAGCTTACAATTAATTATTTACACTTCTTGTTTATACCGCACTTTATCTTAAACCTTTGTTTTTTTGGAAAATTATACTAAAAAAATGACGCGTGGCACTTAAAGAGTGCTGACAGAACTTTACACATATAAGTTCTTTATAATTCAAAAATCCTAATTTATTTTATTTTGTTTATTGATTTTAGTAATTTGCGAACGAACAGATGTAGTCATTTTGCTGAAATTCAACTGAATACTGATAGCAAAACTTAAAAAATTGATCCATGTTAAAGAATATTGTAGATAGGTTTGTAGTTTATACATCCCTGATGAAATATTTGTGTTTGATGAATCTATGGTGAATTTTCATGCAACGCTTCAGATAAAAACAAACAATCCGTCAAAATCAGCTGTGTATGGTCTTAGGGTTTATAAATTTTGCAATATTTATTAAACAGCTGCCATGGTTATATGAACTTTATTTAGGTGCTTCAACTCAAATAGAAACTCTTGATATACCCGCTACAATTATTGTTGTTAAATTATGTGTACCTCTATCGAATGAAGGGCGCATTAGCAAGTTACTTGAAGCATCACAAAGCAGATTTATGTTAAACTTAAAAAAAACAGAGCGGATTTAATAAAATCCAAACTACAGGAATGACAGAAGGAGAGGAATCGCAAGACAAAAAGACAGTGAAATGACATGACATGACATTGAAATTGCTTGATAAACTGAGTTGTCCTGACGATTAGCATATTCCATGTAGAAGAAATGATGAAAAATATTACAAAAATAATGGAAATAAAAATGAAGCAAACTGCAGTATTGCAAATAATAATGCAAAAAAGGAATAAATATTGATGACCAACTTGCATCACTTTATTCACCTCTACGTAAAAGCTTAACATGGTATAAGAAGCTGCTCATTGATTTATTATTTAGATTAGCAGTCATCAACGCCAGATGTAGGTATACATCATGACGTTTTGACAGTCGTATACGACTGTCAGATAAAAAGAGGAACGACTGGGTAAGATCCAAAACAAAAGTCGAGGGCATAGCAACAAAAATTGCCAAACTTAATTGGAGCTTCGCGGGCCACGCTGCTAGACAAAAAGACCAACGTTGGAATATTACAATACAACATTGGACACCTTACGAAAGTAAACGACCAAGAGGAAGACCACAGATGAGATGGGTGGATGACATTAAAAGAATAGCTGGAACAAATTGGAAATATGTTGCTCAGGATAGAGACCGATGGAAAGAGTTGGGAGAGGCCTATGTCCAAACATGGACGACAGAAAGCTAAGAAGAAGAAAAAGATCATGACGTTACAAATACAACGTTAACCGTACTGCAAATACAAGAAAAAATAATTTGACATTATCTTAGATTTTTGGCCACAACAGATAAATCATCAAGACCACCGATACAAGGACCGTTAAAACATTATTTTGGTTGTTCAATGTGCTACAAAAGAATGAAATCAATTGGAACCCCACTAAAAACTAAATAGGCTCATACATATTGTAAAAACTGTGATACGGCTTTTTGTTTGGATTGTTTTAAATCAGCCCTTTAGATCAGCCTGGTTCAATTTTTAAATGATAATTGTTTTATAAAATACCTCATAAATTACTTTATATGTTTATTTCTATATCATCATCATCACTGGCTCGACAACCCTTTTTGGGTCTTGGCCTATTCCAGGATTCTGTTTTCTCCATTCTCCATTCTTATCTGTTTCGTGCTTTTTTTCTCCAGTTTTTTATTGTTAAGGATGTTTATATCATTTTCTATTTGTTCTAAGTATCTCAGCTTCGGTCTTCCTCTTGTTCTTTTTCCTACTGGCATCTGTTTGTATATTTTGTTTGGTATTTAGCCTTCTTCCATTCTTTCTACATGTCCTATCCAACGCAGCCGCCCTATTTTAATGAATATTATAATATCCGGATCCTGGTATATTTTGTATAGTTCAGAGTTGTATCTTCTTCGTCACATTCCGTTTTCTTTTGTGCCCTTACATAGGTGTCGTAAGATTTTTCTTTCGAAGGTGGCTAACAACGTTTCCTCTCTTTTAGTGAGTGTCCAGGTTTCTGAGCCGTATGTGAGTACTGGTCTTATTAGGGTTTTATATATTTGGCATGTTGTTTTTCTTGCGACGTTATCTGATCTTAGTTGCCTAATTAAGCCATGGTAACATTTATTTGCAATAAATATTCGCCTCTTCACTTCCTCCGTAACGTTATTATCAGACGTAACTAAGGATCTTAAGTATATAAAGTATTTTACCCCCTCTATGTTGTATTCTCCTATTGTTATATTTTGTGGCTACCTTATTTCTGCATTTTTACTTACCTACATATATTTTGTTTTGGTCTGATTGATTTTAAGACCACTATTTTGTGCAGCTCGTTCTATTTGGTTGTATGCCTCTCTATTTCTATATAAATAGCAATTATTTTATAATATACGTAATAAACCTTTTTGTATTATTATTTTACATCGCTATGTGCAACTTCAGAAAAGCGACACCTAGTGTCATAGATCACCGAAATTATTAGCACTTTTAATACAATAATTATTCAATATTTAGTTTCGAAATAATGTTAATGGATTTTTAATTGTCAAAATGTGTAAATATATTCTTTACTTTTAGATTTCATCATTTGAACATTAAAGATAGAGGTTATTAAAAGGTAAACATTTCAGAAGAGCAACACTTAATATCATCAATCAGCGAAGTTTTTAGTAAACTACAAATAAAATAATTTAAAATTCTTTATTTAATACAGTAATTATTGTAATACTGGCCGGAAAAAAATTTTGGTCACATCTAAATTTTGTAATTTAATGTAGTAATTTGTTTACGATTATATCGGTTTCTTGGTAGGCACTGATCTATTACTTTCAGAGAAATGATGTATCATTTGTTGTTGTTATCTGTCAGTTTAGTCACGTACCTACTGTTATCGTATTTACGACCTTTACGACTTTTTTATGAAATATCTGTATTCAGTCTAATGGAACCTTGATAGTTAGTTGCCAATTTCTCAATTAAGTGTAATTTTTTGTATAAAACCTATCGGTGGTACAGTGTGTTGTTGATGGTACATATCTAATGAATTACCATGCCTTTAGATCCTGTTACTGTTTCAAAAATTGTAGCATTTATACAAAATGGCTGCTGACAACGTGAACCTGCAAGAGTTGTTGGAAGTCTATGTTCAATTCAAAATTTGTACCAGCACGATTAAAAGACTGGTCCTAAGTATAATCAGAAGGCTAGAATCCGGGCGAAATCGAGTCACCATTTAAACAAAGAGACGATCGGCTTGTGGTGTCCGCAAGTTTCCAGAATAGAAGAGCCTCTGCGGTTTTCTTACCGACTTCAAGAGAAGAGAAATGCTAATTTTAGTAAATAAACCGTTAGAAGAAGGCTTAGAGCTGCTGGATTATCTTGCGAAAGGATGGCTACAAATCCAACATTACAACGCCGGTATCGGATAGCAAGATCAAATTTGCCCAGACTCAGCTCCATCCTAATGATTTAAATTGAAGCAACTTACTGTTTTTAGATGAGTCGCGATTTTTGTCTGAATGGGTCAGACGGACGTCGTCGAGTATGGAGAAGACACGAAGCAAGATATGCTGCGCCTTTTATTGGTGAGCGACTCCTATTTGGCGGTGGGTCGGTTATGGTCTGGGCAGGAATTACTTCACAAGCACGCACAGAGTTAGTCTTTATACAAAATTGCTCCCTTACGATTCAAGATACATTACAGAAGTTTTAGATAATTATGTTATGCCTTTAATGACTATTATGGGCGAATATTGCATTTTGATGCAAGATAATGCTAGACCTCATACTACCAAGGTTGTCAGAGAATATTTTGATGAATTGCGAATTGAGCGGTTTGATTGGCAATTACTCAGTCCAGACATGAATCCTATCGAACATGTCTGGGATCAGTTGGGCCGAAGTTCCCAAAGGTATACAGCCGCTCCAAGAACGGTCCAGGAGCTACGAGAGTTGTTATTGAAAGAATGGTATAACATCGACCAGAATGTGATCCGTAATTTAATTTAAAGTATGCCTCGTCGCCTACAAGTTGTCATTAATACAAGAGGGGGAAATACACGCTATTATTGAAGATTTTTTTCCAATAATGTTTATCATTAGTTTTAATCATTTTTTTTTCTAAGTGTCAATAAGTCGCACTTTGTTTAATCTGTAAACTTATTACTTCTCCTAAATAAAGCGGAAAAACTAAAATGTTGCTATTAATTCAATAGATATTGATTATTAAAGTTAGTTTACAAAATACATTACCAATGGCTTACAACCGCCAACAGAAGTTTACAACCGAAAATATCAACGAGACATTTCAATGACAAATGATAACGAGATCACAATTTTAATGTGACCTGAATTTTTTGCCCGCCAGTGTATTAGAAATCCACTTTTGTCTTTGCGTTAATTTTGCTTATAATTTGGAAACGATTAGATCTTGAATTGACTATTTATTGTTGTATTTTTACACCATTAACGAAATTCCATTTTCTTCAATGATAATATGTACTTGTGAAATGTGCTAATAAAAATAAAAGGTAAAGTTTCGTCGCTTCACGGGCACGATCGTCCCTCATATCCCATCGAAGTACTTGCACACAGCGAATTAAGAGTAATATTTTACCAATTTTTTTTCACGTCCCAAAGTTAATAATAATTGTTACAACATGCTCATATAACTATGTGTGATACATATCATCACGTTCTATTTTAAAACTGACTACAACATAAGACCTATTCCGAATCACATTTGTTTCAAGGACGAACGTTGTAGGGTTATAACCACGGTCTTTGAATCTTCTTTTCTTCTTCTTCCTCTTCATATGCAATTCTGTTTGTTCATCGGCGGATTAATATCTTTATGGAATCTTTTACCTGTTCGTCCGATACTTCTTCTGCCAATTGATGGCTTATCTCTTGCTATTTTGACCACATGGGTCTCCCCTATTCTGCTTATATGGTTATTTCCTCCTTTTTTCTATTTTGTGTCCATTTATTTACATACTGTACATTACATTTTCTTCTAATGTCTTCACTTCTCTTTCTGTAATTCTTCTCAGTACTCTCATCTCTGATATGGCCAGTAATAACCTTTATATTGTGGCTGTGTTGGGTCTTACACTGGCTGTATAAATTCTTGACTTTATCTCAGTGTTAATGTGTCTGTTTTGCCATATAGTGTTATTAAGGTATCCTGCCAGTCTATTTGCTTGTTGTACTTGATTTCTTATTTCTTTGTCCGGATCTCCATAGTTGGGCAGTGTAATTACAAGGTATTTTATTTCCATTACTTGTTCAATACTTATACCATCAATTTCTATTTTACATCTGGTTGGTTCCTTGATGATTACTATTATTTTAGTTTTCTGAGATGGTCATGTTAAATTCTTTTGCTCTTATGTTAAATCTGTGGATCAGTCTTTGCAGACTGTCTTCATCTTGGGCTATCAATATTGCATAATCTGCATTTTGTTGTTTTCGTAGATGTTTGCGATAGTTTTTATAATATTTATGGGAACTTCGCTGTTATACAGAACAATGGATTACATCTTTGAGTCTTACTCTGTTAAAGGCTTTCTTTAAGTCAATCAGACAAAGAAATGCTGGTCTCTTATACTCCAGTGATTTCTTAATAAATTGCTTTATAACGAATATTGCATCTGTACACGATCTTCCACTACGAAAATCCTGTTGTTCATCTGCTAAACTTTTCCTCTGATTTATTATTACTTTAGTTGTAAGTTTTAGGGTAGTATTTAACAAGTTTATACCTCTGTAGTTTTCTGGCTGTTTTTTATCTCCTTCTTTGAATAGTAGAATTAGTTCGCTCGTTCTCCATTCTTCCAGTATTATATTGTGTTTTATAATTTTATTAATTAATGTTGTAGATTTTTCTTTCATTTCTGCTCCACAATTTTTCAGTCATTCGTTTGGTATCCTGTTTTTACCCGCTGCTTTTCTGTTCATTAGCTTTTCAAGATTGGTATAGTGTTGATACAAGCATGCTATTTAGGGTGGCAGTGAATAAAATTAAGATAGCTATGATGGTAACCAACGTTCTGAAAGGACAGGGTACATGAAGAAACTTTTCAAGTATTGTACGAACTTTGTGAACATTTATATTAAATTCTTCATTTGTGGTAATTTCTGGTGTCTCCGGTTCTAGCGTCGTTTGTTCTTCCTCTCCATAGAGCTTTTTTACGTAGTCAATCCACGTAGATATCCTTTTCTATGTGTTTTGGTTCTATTAGTTCCTTTACCTCCGTTCTTTGACCTCTTATGCAGCGCCATATTTCCTTTTGCAGACCATAAAAATTGTGTTCCATTTCTGTCGAAAAGCGTTCCGAGTGATAATTTTTTATTTTTCTTACATTCTTTGATTCATCATGATTAATTGCACAGTGAAGTTGTTTATGCAGTGTAGCTCATGGTCATGGTAGATCGGGACAGAACCAATTTGTGTGCCGTTCAAACACTTAGATCTTTTAAATATGCAATTATAAAAATTAGGAATTTTTTTTAGAAACAATGACATATTTGTCAATTTTATCTTTCAAGCGGCTTTAGGAGGATATTAAAGAAAAACCCTAAAAAACTTTTACATAGGTATATATTATAGTATACAGTAATAAACAAAATAGAGAGCATCAAGGAGTGGATAAGAAATAAAAGAGTAGTATGGAACGGTAATGTAAGCCGAATGACAACAAATAGAGTAAGTAAAAACGGCAAGAGACGGTTCCCCAATAGGAAGACGATCAGTGAGAATACCGCGAAAACGATAAAACGACAACTTACTGAAAGCACATTGAAAAACAGACAGAGGCAGGTCTAGATAAAAAGAAGAAGAAGAAGTAATAAACAAAAATTTGCACTTGTTTCAGTGTTTTCCAGTGTTTCCAGAAAAACGTGAACAAAAATATCTTTTTTTAATGGAACATATATGTTTACATTTTCAAAACTCTTCTCGATATTCTCATTTTTGTAAAATAAGGTTCTGTAATGTTATACGCTATAGTTTAAAAGATAATTAATTACCTAAGTTGTTTTATTAATTGCGTAGAAATATTAACACCGTGTAAAATTATAGAGATTTGATAATAAAAAATCTATTTATTAATGTTATACACTCAGGTGCAAAAAAATCGATCCATTCCTTACTTCTTATTTATTTGAAGTTGTATAATTTTAGAGACATTAAATTACGTATGTAAATTTAGGTGTACCCTCGTATACGAGAAATAAAATAATATTTTTAATATTACTTTTTATATTTCTTAAAACAAATTGGTATTTCAGGTTTTTGTCAAAAAGGGTCTGAAGCAAGTAGATATTTATTGAATGTTGTTTTTAATTCAACGACCATACTAGTGTAGTGATTTTATTTTCAAAACGTGTTATATTTTTATTTAATTATCCTTCCTAAATGTCTCTAACTCCGACAGATGCTGCAAGGGCGGTGACTTTAGTTCAAGATGGTCGTAGCCAATATCATGCAGCTGAAATGTTGGGTGTTAGTTGATCTTCGGTTCAAAGAGCAGTTCGGCGTTTTAGCGACACCGGTAACTTCACAAGAAGACCAAGATCAGGTCGTAGAAAGGTAACATCCGAAAGAGATGATCGATTTCTGGTCTCATCATGTTTGAGAAATCAGCATCGTTCTTCAGTTGACCTGGCAAGTCATCTAAACGAAGTGAGAAATGTAGATGTAAGCAGATGGACAGTTCATCGACGACTTGTAGAAGGTAATTTATTATCCAGAAGGCCAGCCCTATCTTCAATACTATCCATAGAACGTCGCAGAGCTCGCCTTGCTTTTGCAAGAGAATACGAAAACTGGAGTGATGCAGATTGGAGCAATGTATTGTTCTCAGATGAGTCCAGATTTTGTCTAAGGTCACCAGACGGCCAAGAAAGGGTTTGCAGAAGACACGGAGAGCGATATTTTTTATGTAATATTACGGAAAGAATAAGTTATCGAGTGGGCTCCGTTATGGTTTGGGCTGGTATCAGTTCAGAATCCCATACTTATTTAGTTATTGTAGATAGAGGTACTATGACTGCTGCAAGATACATAACAAGTATTTTAGATCAACATGTGGTACCTTTTGCTCCTTTCATTGGACCTAATTTTATTTTTATAGACGACAACGCGCGTCCTCACCGTGCTAGAATCATCAACCAATATATAAAGGAGGTAGGAATTATCCGTATAAACTGGCCAGCTTGCAGTCCCGATCTCAATCCCATAGAACATCTATGGGATATGATGGGAAGACGTCTTCAAGCACGAGTACCTCGTCCAAACAACTTGGCTGAACTTACAGCAGCTCTTCAAGAAGTATGGGACCAATTGGATCAATTTAATATCCAGAGGTTAATTACCTCAATGCCTAGACGTGTACAGGCTGTTATAAGGGCCCGAGGGGGAAACACTAGATATTGATTTATTATCAATGTTTTTCCTAATTTCAGAAAGTTTTGAATATTCTGGTATTTTTAAGTTTTGGCGTATGTCTCTATAAATAAATGTTTTTTTTTTGGGTAATCTGTAAAAATTATTTTAATCTAACATATACTTTTACATATTTATATACCTGATTTGAAACTAATATCTTCAAACGTTTTCTTTTTTCAGCAAATAATACCCTTGGATCGATTTTTTTCACTGAGTGTATATTCGTAAATATTTAATATCGGTACCTATACAGGATCGGTCGACACTTGAAATGACTATTTACTGAGTTTTCTTAAATAGTACACACTGTATTTTAGTATTGTTATAAAATAGTATTTTACGATACTTTATTATTTCTAATAATATTCCCTATACCTACGTAATTGCTTTTAATTTGAGGTAATGGTGATTTTTTGAGCCAAACATTAATTATTGCAACTACGATTAGGTGAAATTTCATTAGTTTGGCCATAAAAATATTTCATTAAAAATAATTTTTCTAAAAAACATATATAATAATCAAGACTGATCATTAAATTAATATTAATGGATGATATATCAAAAAACCTAATTAGTTAAGATTGTTGTTGTTTAAATTATTAATAAAAACACAATATTCTACCCAATCTGAATTATCTCTCGAAGTTTTTCTTTTATTAGTTAAACTACAATTTACAATATCTTAATTTAGCTAAACTACATAGCTATAAAATCTCTTCAAAATGGGTTGTGTTCCACTTATCATGTAAAATGAATTACATAATTTACATACGATCTTTACTCTAAATGAATACAGCAAACTTTTTTAACTATTATCATAAAAATGTCGTCATGTAACCTTAACAAATAAAAAGAACAAATGTAGGACTTATTTTTTGCCACAGTAGGTCCACAGTAATATTATACTTTTTATCGATCCATTGGCAGTGGTCCCATTTAGATTTTTTGCCCTAAGCACTGCAGTAAATGACAATGCCGAGCCATTTATTACCACTACTATAGAATTGTCGACTTGACAAACAAGAATGGATAATTTGGCACAATTGTAAGTAGCAGCTCTACAGGATACGAACTTATAACCACTAAATTTATCTACTCTTTAATTTAAAAGAAGTTAATCATATTATCATTTACTTATAGCTTACAGTGCTTTATTTATTATGACCAACTGAAATACACAGGTCTTTGTGTTATAGAGTTTTACTTTTCGCTAAGTATTATAATAGTTTACTAGTTGTGTAAGCCAGCAGAAAATTAAAATTATCCACATGCAAAAATCACATTAAAATAGATGTGTAACTACCTGCATTGGAGCTTTTCAAATTCAGAAAAAAACAGTTATAATAGATAAACTATAACAATAAAGTTTTTGCATTATTATCTGAGAAATGTTTAAACTGTTTTCATTGGAGTAAAGAACAGCATAAAAATAAATTTAAGTTATAAACAAAAGCAAACATGCTACTTGTCCAAGTAAACATGAGAGAGAACGAGAAAGAGTATAGGCGCTAGGAAATATTTTCATATATAAGGACGAAAATTTATGAAACTTCAAACTACTACAGTTACAGAAAATACTACAATTTATTTTTTTTATTTTGTCAGATAATGTAACATAACAAGATTAAATTTGCTTGCGTTATTTCAGCTTCTACCAAGTATTTAGTTGGAAATAAACTATCATTATAGAATAAACTCTGCATTTACTTCTATACTCCAGTCGTAAGAAATGAAAATGCCACTGAACCTCTAAAAATCATACGAACAAGCTGAATTTTGCCGAGCATAATAATTTTGGGACTCCAAAAAAGATGCAAAAAAAGTTGGCGACTTTTACCCCCGGGCTTCCCCCTAAAACCCCCCTCGCAGGGGGATAAAAACACAAAAAAATCAATTTACCAATAATCTGTACACCGTAGAAAAAAATGTTTTAAATAAAAAATGTAGCTAAGATAATTTAAAACAAAAATATTTATAAGCACTTTTTGTATAATGAACCGTTCTCTTAGAAACAACGCTTGAAGCGACCATCGATTTTGCATGTCAGTTATGCGCGCGAAATCAATGCTCAATAAAATTTGTATCAGCTCGACGGTAAAAATTCCATTTCTTTTGATTTAAGTGACCTATTAATTACTATTTAAATGGGAATAAGCCACAATTAAAGGTTAAAATACGTTTATTGACGTTTCAATTTCTACTTCGGAAATCGTTCTCAAAATACAAACATTAGTAAATTAAAAAAATTTTGTTTTTTGTTACTTAGTGAAAAATTCTTCTAATAATTTAATTTTATCTGACTCATCTATATTGACAATTCAGATATACATTATACATTTTAAAGTAGACGACTTTAAAATGATATTGCCAATATTGTTGAGTTGCGTTCCTGGGACGACTTTACTTATAAGATAGTTCATTCGATTACATGAAATCAACTTTAACTTGAGAATATCCGTCAGAAAATTTATTTAAAATGCCACAAGAAAATAGCTTCAGAACAAAGTGACCTATTGACAAAAATTAAAATGCGTTTTAAAGGTAAAAAGTTCGGCTTTCGTATGCAGTTTTTGTATTTTGCGCTAAACAAACTTAGATTTTATACAGGTGTTAAATAAATAAACGTGGCGCGATTTTTGCCATTTTTTATAATTCTCACGAGATCAATACAATCTATCCCTTCACTGACTGGCCACTATAAAGTTTCAATTACTACAGCCTAACCTTTAAAACCTATAGCATGAAATTTTAGTTTTGAGTTTTGGCAACAAATGTGAGGCATTTGAAATATGCTTAAAAAATGCAGGATTTAAACTTTCACACAACAAACGATCTAAAACGTTTAAAACATTTTTTTTTTCAATTACACTAGTACGTTTTTCAAAAGAACATACCTTCTGCAATAAACTACACTCAAAACATTACGTGGGATCGTTTGTAATTTAAAACATGAAATTCTCCGTTTTTTATTCATATTTTAAATGCGTGATATTTGTTACCACAACTCAAAATTAAAATTTCATGTCATAGGTTTTAAAGACTGATCTCTAAAAATGGAAATTTTACTACCACTGGTCAATGAATGTGATCAACTTTATTGATCTCACGAGAATCGTAAAAAATGGCAAAAAGAGCACCACGTTAATTTATTTAACACCTTTAGAAAAATTGAGTTTATTCTTGGCAAAATGCAAAAACTGCATATGAAAGCTGCACTCTTCGCATTTAAAACGCATCTTGATTTTTAGCGATAGGACATTTGGATAAAAAAATATCGAATTTTTACCGTCGAGCTGATACAAATTTTATTGGACATTCATTTTGCGCAAGTAACTGACATGCAAAATCGACGGTCGCTTCAAGCGTTTCTAGGAGAACAGTTCATTTTACAAAAAAATGCTTATAAACATCTTCATTTAAAATTATCTCAGCTGCATTTTTTATTCAAAACATTTTTTTGTGTACAGTGTACAGATTCTTGGTAAATCGATTTTTTCTTGTTTTTACCCCCCTGCGAGGGGGGTTTTAGGGGGAAGAAAGGGGTAACAGTGGTAAACTTTTTTGCATTTTTTTTGTGGTTCCAAAATTAATATTCTCTGCAAAATTCAGCTTGTTTGTATGATTTTTAAAGGTCAACTCTTTCACGATTGGACTACTAGATCGGAAGCCAAAACCACTTTTTCCTGATTTTATAGTTGTAAATTTGATATAATGTTGTAATAATCAGTTTTATTCATTTATAGTTTACAGTTTTATTGCCTACTACAGTGTTACTTAAACCAACTAGACAAGGGAAGCAATCTACTTCAGGAAGGAAACACAAGTTCGGAAACTTAAAAAATTACCAAGAACCTTAAAGAAAAATAGGAGTATAGAAAATCTACCCCTTGAGTACTACCCCCATTTTGTATCTTCATAGATGTCTTACTCTGGTGATTTCTATTAATTCGTGTATTGGCCTTTTGCAGATTATGGAGATTTGCATTTCTGTTATTATCATATCGGGACCTGCTGCCTTATTAAGTTTAAGTTTAGGAAAAAATTCACTTATCTCAGATACGGTATCAAAATGATTGAGCCCCAGGAGACTTGGTACGTCGGAGTATCTCCCAAACATTTTCTTTCTCATCCAGATCTCTGTATTTGGCGATTTTTTGGTTATTTATTTTTTAGTTGGTCAAATGTTGAAATTGATGACTTCCGGCGTCCATACAACCATAAAGATTTTGTTCTAAACGTTGTCTCACATTCCAAAGCATTTACGGAGTGATTCATCAGCATTTGTTGACGTAAATCTTCTAAAGATGCAGTTGGTGTTCTATAGATTGTACTTTTTAGGTGTTGGCATAGAAAGAAATACAGAGGAGACAAATCTGATGACCGAAGAGGACATTTGATGCTCCCTCTTTTCCCAATCCTCTTTACAAATTTCCCACAGCACTTACAAAGAAGTGGATAGCTCACAATTCTCTGTAAGGGTGGAGGACTTCACCAGGATAGACGAAACTATTATTTGCAGAAAATTGGTAAAAATCCTAATAGGCAAAGACAGGAAAACAGTCAAAGCTATAGTAGGTCCACTATCAGGGCACTGTAAGCTGAATAGGCAGTTTAAGCTGATGGAATTAACATATGATGACCTATAGAGATTCTTTCACCTAGAAGAAGAAACAGCAGAGCACATTCTATGTCAGTGTGATAATCTGGCAAATGTGCGGTTCCTCGCATTAGGCGAAGAAAAGCCACCAACAAAGAGCTGCATGGAACGATCAGTCTCAAAGATAACGACCTTTTAAGAAAGGGTTAGTCTAGAGAATGTAGTCTAGGACTAGAGGACCACAAAATATCTAAAAAGGTCACAGTGGGATAGGTCAAAAGCCATCTCATTGAATCTATCTAAAGCATAATGCGGAGGAGCACCGTCCTAGTGTAAATAAAATGATTGTCATATTATTGATCATTTTCAATATTATTAGTCAAAGCAGCACAGTAGCGCACCTAGAATTTGTCTCTGGGGGGGGGGGGATTTTGGTTGGTCACCAAAATTTTTTTTATGAGGTTACCTCCATTTTGAGTCCTTAAAATGTGTAAGTAACAGTGTCGGAATAGAGTCCTGGGGGGGTTAACCCCCAAAACCCCCCCTCGGTGCGCCACTGAAGCAGCAGCAAAAACCCGGAGTTTAGATCAGAACAATAATGGCAATAGCGACGATGTACGTGCAGTTACTTTTAAGAAAAAATTGCATTCAACGTAGAAACAACTATTAAATAAAAACTGTAAATCATAATTATTCATTCCCATCAAAATTATGAATTAAGTGTATTTTACATAGATAGATAGATATATAGATAGAATATGTTTTACTTCAAAATGGCTTGCACGCCAGTTCAGTTGATTCCAAATACAGCTGCTAGTTGCCTCGTACTTAAAAAGTGATCTTGGTGAACATGTCCTAACACTGCACTTCACCAGCTTCAATAACTACAGATATTTCAGTTTCTCGTTTTTTATTACCTACATTCCAAGTTTTCTAATTTTTTTTTACTAACTCCAAAACATACCTCTACTGACATGTTTATCTTGATGTCGTTCATTGCTAAGCTGTTATTGGCTCATTTATGGTTCATAAAATACAATGAAATTATACCTGCACCTTTCAAAATAGAATAAACCATGGACATAAATTTTCACAGACTACAAATTAATTCTTACTTATATTCACAAGGGCTCTAATCTCACGTTCTTTTTGTTTTCGTATCATATTATTTACTTGGTGTAACAAATGTGACAGAAAAAAAAAACAAAACTATGCAAAGAAAGGGTTGAGGTGGTGTGATAAATTGAGACTCTTTATTTATCAAGGTCTTTATTTCCTACACTACCTACTTTCCTACAACAATAACTACATGCTAGATACTTATTTAATATACGCAGTGCTACCTTACCTATTTAAAGTTTATGATAATGAAATGAGAAAAAACATGATATGCATTGTTAATAAAATTATTTATTTACGTTTAAACTTTAAAATCGTAGAAGGTTCAAAAAATATTATCGACCAACTGGTGTGAGTTCTACATGAGACAAGTAGCATGGTGTTAGATGTTGTTTCAACCCCATAAAATATAGACAATTTAAATACATGTTAAACCATTTTATAGTAAAAATGTTTATTTCAGACAACATTTTCACTAGTAAGCTTAAAGTGATGTAAATTCAAAAACGTGAAGGTTTTTTGTAATCTTTGAATGTATATAAAAAGAAGTGTTCACATATCTCTATTTCTCCCTTTTGTAAATATTCCAAATTATATAAGTATATGAAGACAATGCATGGTGTAGTGGATCTTTTTCGATACTATACATGGTAAACGATAATCGGTACAATGCAAATCACACTTAACGCTCTATTTTTTAGTGGCATAAAATAATGAAAATGAAGTAAACACTCAAAATTAATTTCGAAAGATCTGATCGATATATCTATATGGCAGTTTGTTAAGGTTGTTGAGGTAATTATTTTGAGTTTTTATTTTTTGAATTTCAATTTCATCGTAATCACAATAATGGTGCTATAGTCCGAATTGCTCCAACCTTCTTAAGTTGTCTGCGGCATTCTGGTCTATCCCTTGCTTGGATTTTCCGATCTTTTCAGCATCCTGTGTTACCCTGTTTGGCTGTGGTCTGCCACGTCTTTTATTCCCAATAGCTGCGCTGTTAAAATCCTTTTTATCATGTTCGATTTATATCAAATATAATGAATATTTAATATATTTTCACCAAACGTATGCTTGTAGATATTCTGCAGTTCAAAAATATACCTATGCCTCCTTATACCGTTCACAGATCTTATCTATCTCCTTATACCTCTCTCCGAATATTTTGCATAGTACCTTTCTTTCAAACAGCTATAGAAAGTATTCGTCTGTTTTGTTTAGGTTCCATGCATGTGATCCATATGTGAGAACGAGGGCTATCAGTACAGTCTTATACGAGTTTTTTTAAACAGGCGTTTGTTAGCTAATTATTTTGATAGACCATGATAACACCTATTCAATTATTCTCCGCATTTTTATTTAATCTGATTATATATATATATATATATATATATATATATATATATATATATATATATATATATATATTATTCGGATTAAATAGTTACACCCAGCTTTCGACTGCATATATATAAATATAATATTGTAGAAACTAAATATTATTTAAACCAAAACATCAAAGCCAAATATCTAGCCGCATTGTCTTCAGTAATACACGTATTTTACTGATTTTGAATTACTCTTTTAAAATGTATAGTTCGACACTGATCACCCTGTAGTTTAGGCAAAAGTTACAATTATTCCTATCAAAAATAAATTGTAATACGCTGTATCTTCAATTGTTTGTAAATATCATTTGTTACATTTTTTGAATGAAAGAATATACAATTTCCATGTGATTTATATCTAGCTTAATTTTGTAAAAATGGGACAACTACAACATCGTGCTGTTTCAATTACACCTTTACAATAATTGTTATACTACCTTCACAGACAAATTTAAAACAAGGAAAATTTTATTAAAATTTATGATATACATGAAATAAGACAACTTTTGATTTAAGAAAAGGTTATATATTATATTGTAATAAAATATACTGCATATAAATTTGCAATAGTTAAAGGAGCCTATATTAAATTTAAGCGGCAGTTTCAGAAACTCTAGAATTTATGCCTCTAAATAACATACATTAAAAGATTCGGTACCTACTGAAATGTTTATTTTAATATATTTACAGTCACTAAAATTATAATAAATTTATATTTATTTGCTTAACCATACAAATTTATTTTATCGGCTGGCTCTAAAAATCTATTGAACGCCGCAACGTTCGAAAGGTTTCTAGAATCCTCGTGACGTCAGCACATCATAGATCGTTATCTAACGCCGGCTGGGAAAGGTCAATCTGGGGCGTAACAAGGACTGACAAAACATTTCCCCTCCTTAAGAGATGGTCCCTCCTGGAAAATTTTCGAGACTGCAATTGGATGAGGGTATCGGCAACTCTTTTACAACTCTTTTCATTAGCTTTACCAGCTAAATCTTCTCCAGGTCGACATCCAAACTCTAAATTTGGCCCGTTGATTCATTAACAGAGGCTCTATATAGGTCACTGCGAAGAACAGAGGGTACTGGCCCCAACCTCGCTGTTGATTGAATACCACTTCTTATTTATTTGCTCTACCATTCCATCTTATTGCAAGTGATATGTTGCAGTTCTTATTTTTTTATAATTAATTTATCGCAGATTCCTTGGAATACATCGCTCTCGAAATTCCTTTGTTGATCACTGGATCTCCAAAAGGACTCCAAATAGGCTAATGTACTCTTTTATCAAGAGATTTTCACTTTCTGGAAATGACCCGACAATATCCAAAGCTATTGGAGTGTGATATTTCTTCACGGCCGTCTAAGACGGTCGCCGGTTTTGTTCTTTTCATTCTCGAATCTTCTTTAAAACTGGATCTTTCTCTTGGTTTTCTCTGATCTTATTAGGTATCCACTGGTCGCTAACCACCGTTGTTCTTAGCATTGCTACTTGGTTGGATTCTCTTTTGTTGCAGTGGGAGCACTCTGTTTGGTACTACCTTCTAGAGAAAGAATCAGCGTTCCTGTTGCTAACTTCGGCCCAATGTTTAATCTTAAAACCATATACTTGGAGTCGTTCACTACGTCTGGCTATCTGACCCTCTGGATTATTAAACTGTATTAATTTACATTTACATTAAACATTTATTTACTTAATACATAGCCATACAAATCGATTATATAGATTGCCGGATAGCAAACTTAATTAAGTGCGTAGCAAGGGCTGGCTTAACTCTTTTACAGCTGGTTTTCTGGAACTCCGTAGGAACTGGAACTGAATGCTGCTATCGGAAACTAAACCCGTTGTTAAAATCAACAAGTTTAATTAGGGGTGGAGCAAGGGCTGGCGTAACAGTACAAAATATGTCCTCGATATAGACTCATCGATGTATGAAGCAAAGGTCCCGGCATATTCAAACAGTTCACTGATGTAGTCAATGTATTGAAACCTCCGTTAATAATGATTCCCATTTATTACCCACTCAATTAAACACTTTTGTTTTTAGTACGGGTCAAACTATTTGCTCTTAAATTATTTTACAACTGCAAACCTTTTCCGACAAAAATCTTATTATGAACAGAATTAGAGCAGAATGCATAATAACAGAACAGATTTTAATAATTGTAAAAAGATTTACAAGTAAAGCCAGAAAACCAGAGTGTACCCTGTATGTAAATAAATATAACCAAATATCATTGGTTCGGAAAGTCAAAGGCAGGAAGGGCAGGAAGGCAGGTTCGGAAGTAGACGTAGTATTCTCCTGCACACTTCCTCATCGCATTTGATAATGTCTGCCACAGTCGAAATGTCAGGAACAAACAATTCTAGATCACGACCTATATACTCCGAAAATAATTAAATTGCCATTACAAAATATTAGACGCAAAGCAATAGATTTACTATTGCTCAAAGGTGTTAAATGACTTATAGTATCAAAGAGATATAGTATATAGATACTACTAAAGTGGAAATCACATTCAGATGGCAGTGTACGGATATAGGATAACAGCATTACTGTCATTGTAAATTATGCTACTTTTGTAAAACAAGCAGGGCCGAACTCAGGGTAGACTAAAATAGGTTTAGGTAAGTTAAAATTTTTAGTAGAATATTCCTGAATGAAATAAATGGTCTTAATTTCTAAAATGCGTTTACACATTAAAAAGATAATTTGTTGGTTACACACAGCTATTAAATTATATGCACTACATTAATAATTTTAAGTTAATAGTGACCTTTAGTGAATATATTTATTAATAAGTATTTAATGAAAGTTTTAAGAGAATACCCCAGAAATACCATTTTCAATTATTTTCAATTTCATAATCTAGTTTATCTTTTGAGTTATCTTTTATTAAAATTGTTATAGGTTCAATGTCATCTTGCATATTGTCTACTGTCCGAAAATTATTTTCTACCTTTATAAAATGGTTGAGGTAACTTTTCCAATGTCTATTGTTCTGTACTTTTCATAACCTTCATAACACAAATGTTTTAAAGGCGTTTTGTTTAAAACTTTAATTCCTAAAGGACACTTACCGTTTCCCTTCTCTCCACACCCTTTATATTGGGTTCAGTTCACAGTGATAAGGCGGAAGTCTTTAGATGTGAACATTTACGCGGCATTTTTCGTCACTATGATTTGTGTATTTTTCAACAATTTAATCAATTTTGTATTTGTTATAAATATTTTTAAATACATGAGCAGTTTTCAGAAGTTGTTTTTTTAAGTAATATTCTACAAAATAAATATTATTTTATTGGGAGTAAACCACCATTGAAGGATAAAATAAGTTTATTCATGTTTCAATTTCCACAATTGTTTTGGTAAAGTCACTCCTTAATTTGATGTTTCACCCAATATTGTTTGGGAAAATTAGGTTTCCTAGAATGATGCATTGTCCATTACAATCAAATTCTTTTTATTTTTTGGGAGATTCTGTATCAACATGTGTTCAAACCATTTCTCAAAGAGATATCCATTCGAACCTTCATGGTAATCTTCACCACCTTTTTTTTGGCAAGAAAAGTTATGTCACCACCTTTAACGAATTCACCTTTGTTTCCCGCATGGACTGAAAGAAATCTTGATCCTTTTCAGCTCGTGCTGAGTTTTTTACCTGTGGTAAGTTTATTAACAAAAGCGGCTTTTTTTTTTATTGTTGTATCTTGCCATACTTATCCATTGATAGTTCCAGTTATAACCCACGACTTGTCCGTATAAATGATATTGCCTCCTTGATTCCTCACTTTCTGTATTTCTCCGAGAAAGTGGCGCCTCCAAGCGACTATTTCTTGTTTTTCTATTATTATTGAGTTTCTACCCTGCTTGCTGTATATAAAACCCATGTCGTGCTATATTTTTCTCAATGTTCTCTTATCAAAATTTAAAAGATGCTCCATTTCGTTAATTTTTTCTAGTACCACGTCAAGGTTTGGAAAACGTTGTCCATAAAAAAACCGTGCACTACTTGTCTTATTTCAAAGCGAGTTACTTCATCGTATTTATTCTCACGGCTAATCGAATCGGTTCTTTTTTTCTTATGGGAGTTGGGAGTAGCCCATTTTTACTTTTACCTCTATATATCAGATAATCGTTCGTTCAGAGACTCCAGTCATAGCAGAAACTTCCCGCACTATTGTTGATAAACTTTTATCATTGTTGCTGTTTGACAAATAGTTAAAAACATTTAACACTATTTTTGTGCATTCACTATTTAAAAAATTACTTTTTTTGAATTGTATTACACTTTTTGAGATTGACATGACACAAACGTCTGACACCAACTAAATATCCTTTTAATGATTCCCAACATTTTATCTAGCTGAATTTATAATTGCAGGCATTAAAGAATAATTTTGAATTTATAATTATATTTTCTTAATTCTTAATTATTTTCTAATGCCTGTAACTGTAAATTCAAGTAGAGAAAGTTTGGTGTCATTAAAAGAATATTAGATTAAAAAGGGATTGTAGAAATAATTATTTCATTTCCACGAATTGCAAACAATTTTGAAAAGAAGGTATAAAACCGAAAAAACTAGATTCCTGAAATATAACTTTCTATTTTTAAAATAGCAACAGAAAAATTATATAATTTAAAAAAAAACTTCAAAAAGCAATATTTTTCCATTGTACATTCATAAATATTTCCCAAATTATAATTCTTTTATAGGGGCCGGCCCATACCGTACGATTAAAAACTTTGACAACCCTGTAGTTAGTTCTGACATATAGAAAGCACAGGCCTATCTTTGTAACGCTGCCATCTGAATGTGAATTTTAGTATAGTATATTATCTTTGATAATAGACTAGTAGTATCTCGTTTTTGTATGGAAATAGCATTACAGTTATTTAAAATATAATAATTGGTTATAATACGGGTAACCTAACTGTTTATCTCCTCAATAACTATGCTAATACGGTTACTATACTAGTACTTTACTATAAGTCTTTAATATGAAGTAAATTTTTCTTTTACGGAGCAAAAATGTACAATGAACTGCTAAAACGTACCAGGTCTTGTGGTATATTTTCATAACTCCATCTAGTCCTTATTCTGATAATGTAATGTTAAAAGTAATTCAGATACTTACTTGATTTATGGGTGGTTTTTATTGTGTTGAAAAGTGTTCTTGTAGAATTTGGTCAATTTTAAATAATATGTAAAACTGTTATTTTTATAATTATCCGCCTATCTCTTATTATTCGTGTATATCATACATTGAATATAAATAGAATTTCGATGTTTAAAGTATATATCCATGCGTATTATATTTAGACCATTATACACTATAGTTTATTCAACTACCACCGTTCTTATTTTGTATAAAACTTTACCATCTAGTAGTATCTACAGGGTCTAATACAAGTTTTTTAATTTTCTTACAAACTAGAATGATTGTGCCTTGTTAGTCTAATTTATTAAAAATTAATATATCTATGGGAAAAGGAACAGCAGATGTGCGTAGTAACTAATGTAAAAATTGTACATATTGTATATATAATTACGTTTTATATTTACCAAAATCATCTGTTATCTGAACAAATTACTTGTGAACATTTAAATAAATGTAATAAAGAATAATTATATCTTTTCTTTACCTTTACCGACATATCCTTCCTTAGGGTCTCGCAATAGGTTCTCGAGATACTGTGAAATTAAACTAATAATATTGTTGTTAGTTATGATTATACTAATATCGAGCAACTATTAGTGTAACGAGTACGTCAGTAAATTAATTCTTAAATCCTTTGTAACTAAAATTCAAATCAATAATATTCATTAAATAACTACTTAATTCTTGAGGCATTTTTAATTCTTAAAGTTGGTATGAAACAGCACCCTCTCGTGACAAGCCTTGGCACTTGACTTGTTATCGGCATTACAGCATAATGAACTATGCTGTGTCGGCATCTCGAAGAGTTATTCTGACCAACTATGTAAGCGAAGAGGTTGGTCGGCTAATTCTGAGGTGTCTTTTTTAAGAAAATATTATATAATTTTTTAAGTTTGTTGGAGAAAAGTTTTTAGGGTTTTTGTATTACATTTTGTTAAGAGGGGGCGGTAGGGTCAACTTTCAATATTATAAATATATTTTTAAGATTTTTTTTTAACTTGTTTAATTTAAATTTATTTATAACATTAGTATATTATAGTACAAAAATTAAGAAAATGACAGCTAATTTTCCAAGATGAAAAAAAAGTTACTTTGCGGTATTCATCCTATATCTGTTGACAAAAAACCACAAAGATTTATCTTAGATTATGAGTTTTCCTAGGTCGAAACGTCCAGATACGGTTTATTTTATCGTTTTTTCAAATTTCAAAAGTGGAAAAAGACAAATTTTTAGAACGTTTGAAACATTTTTTGTTAAAATTGGACATAAATTAATTATAACAACAAAATGGACAATATCTCAACGTTAGGACCTAATAATTTATCTACAAAAGTATGCAAAATTTGAGAAGGATCGATCAAGCAGTTTTTGAGATACATTGAATACCGACTACAAAAAATTATTCTGAGAACAACGCGTTTAAGAAAAAACGGGTGTGGCAGTCCAGTGGGACTGCCGGTAGAAGTTATACTTCTATACACGCGTTCGCCGTTACAAATTTATATGGGAGTCAATCTGCACAATTATTACATATGTAATGCTATAGGTAAGAGAGAGCAGAAAGAGAAACATAATTAGGTATATAGGTATATGGTGCCTCGTTTGCTGTATATAAACAACATTTGACCTGTAATAGGAGTAGAGTAAATGAAGGATTGAATCAATATTTTGATGAGAAATGTATATTTTTATTTTCATATATGTATAAAAGAAGTTGAATGCAAAAAAAAATGTTTACACATACTCTGCAGTAAAATTAATTGTTTATTTTGTTATTAATATCAAAATACAATACAATACACTGCAACATAATATAAAATAATAATACAATGCAAATTAAAATGCAATATTCATAAGTATTTAAAAATGACAATATACAACTTACTTACGCATATGTTTATTTTACCATGATAATAATATTAATCAAAAAAATAATAATAATATTAATAAATATTAAATATATTTACAAAAGGAATATTTTTATTCTCGAGAGAGAATATATCTTCTGTCTCTCTCTATTACCTATATCTTACATATATAATGATTTTGCCGATTCACTCCCGTACAAATTTCCAACGTCGAACGCGCGTATAGAAGTATAACTTCAAAAAATGTTTGTAGAAGATAAAAAAAAAACCAACATTTTGCATTTTTGCGTATATTACATATATTTAATAAGATTAACGTAGAGTTTTTAAATATATCAAAAATAAAAAAGGAAATTCATATTGGGATTCAAACTCACATATACCAGCGTAATAACAAAACACGCAAAAAATTTGACAATTAGACATGACAGTAATGTATTTCAAAATTGATAGTTTTCGGACATACAGTGATTTATTGTAATTATTATTTTGAAATACAAAAGCCTAAAATAATTATGAACATTTAATAAATAATACAAAACATATCACATAAATAATAATATTAATAAATATTAAATATATTTACAAAGTGAATATTTTTATTGTCGAGAAAGAGAGAGAAAATATATCTTCTGTCTCTCTCTTACCTATATCTTACATATGTAATGATTTTGCCGATTCACTCCCGTACAAATTTCCAACGTCGAACGCGCGTATAGAAGTATAACTTCAAAATATATTCCCTCATTGGAATCGAACTCGCGACTTCTAGTTCTAAATACCGCGCTTCAACTCATTCGACCAATAACCTTAAATAATAAGGTGGCTAATCAATGTCATTATTTGACAAGAACCTCACTCACCACACTCCTAAATGTCTATAAGTCCATTAATTTTGCTTCGATCACTCGGAAATTTTAACTGGATACTCTTAAAAAGTTATACTATCGAATAAAAAACGCAAAAAATACCCCTCCCCCCTAAAGTACCACTCCGGTAACTGAAATAATTAATAAATGCTTATTTTGTTTCCTAAATTTCATTTCGTCAGCCAATTTCGTAAGAAACATTTTATATATAAATATATTGAGAAATTAAAAGACTCCATCATGACCTTAAGTATTTCTTTCAAATCCAAAAATCATATCTATATATTCGATTCTTTTCATTTTTTATTGTAAAACTTCGTATCATCTTAAAGACAAATATTCTGTGATGAATATCCTGTACTTTTAAGCCCGAAAGTCCTAAAATTATTCGATAGTTTTCATTGTAAAATCGTTACCGGTGAATATTTTTTATACTTTGAAATATATCGGAAATATGTATTCATTTAATCAATTCCTATACCATGAAATACCGTTCAACCATTCGAAGGTCACAAAGCCTTAATAAACTTATTAAGAGAATTCGGTTTTTTGTTCTACTTACTTTGACCAAACTTTTTCCTCCTTCAAGGTTAAAAGACCTTGTCTGCCCCTAGCTTTTTTATACGTAACGAGAATTGACAATACCTAATACAGTTGTCACTGTTTATAACATTACCAAAGAAAAGCAGGCCCGCCAAATGCAGCGATTTTAGACTAATTAGTTTGATGAGTCACACACTGAAGATACTCTTACGAATTATACAAAACCGAGTATTCCTTCTATGCGAAAGTAGGATGGGTAATAAGCAATTTGGATTTAGAAACGGTCTAGGAACTAGAGAGGCACTATTCTGTATGCGCGTTCTATTATTGTGAATTCCGAAAGAATGTTTATGTTTGTTTCATCGACTTCGAGAAGGCGTTCGACAGAGTACAACACGATACACTTTTCGATTGCCTACTGGCAGCAGGACTTGACCACTATGATATGAGACTGCTGAAATACTTATATTACAATCAAGTAGCTTCTATCCAAATTGAAGACAGTCCGACTGAAAAAATATCCATCAAACGTGGAGTACGGCAGGTTTGTGTTTTATCACCCACTCTTTTTAATCTGTGCTCTAAAGAAATCTTTAGGGAGGCTTTGGATGACAGCCAAGAGGGAGTAAGACTAGGTGGAGAAGTAATCAACAATATTAGATACGCTGACGATACAGCCATTATTGCAGAAAATTTACAAGATCTCCAAACATTACTAAATCTAGTCAGTGAAGCAAGTTATTGGAGAGGCCTAAAAATCAGCATTTCAAAGACAAAATGGATGGCGGTTTTAAAGATCAATATAGATCAAGGTCTGATTTCTCTTAATGGAGAGGAGATCGAAAGGGTAAATCATTTCAAATACCTTGGCAGCTGGTTAAATGTAAATTGTGACTCTGATGAAGAGATAATAACCAGGATCGAAATATCACGTAAGGCTTTTATGAAATGGAAACCAGTTTTATGCAACAGAAACCTGTCGATGAATATTCGTAAGAAGGTCCTGAAATGTTATGTGTGGTCCATCCTATTGTATGGTTGTGAGACATGGACGTTAAAAACCACAATACTAAACAAGTTAGAAGCATTCGAATTGTGGTGCTATAGAATTCTAAAAATATCGTGGGTTTCGCACACTTCCAATGAAGATGTTCTTCAAATGATCAATTCAGAACGTCTGCTCATAAACACCATAAAGAGGAGAAAAACAGAATACTTCGGCCATATAATTAGAGGACCTAAATACCATCTACTTCGTCTTATAATACAAGGAAAATTGGAAGGAAAGAGATGGATTGGTCGAAAGAAACTTTCATGGCTGCGTAATATTAGACAATGGTGTGGTTCCACAGTAGAATTATTCCGCGCAGCAGCAGACAGAGAAAGGTTTCAGGAAATCGTAAACATGATGACGGCCATCGTCTGAATACGGACACGGCACCCAAAGAAGAATACAGTTGTATCCTTTTAGTCGATCCTCCCTAAGCAGGGAATATTCAGAAGTCAAAAAAAAGGGAAGAAACAAAAATTAAATTTGGGGGCATTTACTTTTTTTTTTTGATACCGTCCATAACCAGCTAGGATTGGTTTTCTTTTCTTTGGTTTTTGTATGGGTTGAAGGAACAACCGCTTTGAGTTTTCCGGGAATCGACATAAAAGTGCACCTGCATATTTTAACTAATTATCTGTACTTTTAAATTAAATTAATTATTTCTATAACTATTATTTCCTCTTTAAGGTTTAAAATTGTTACTTGTATTTCCATTTTTTTTTTAACATTACTCTATCATCTAATAATCAGTACTTCTCGTGTTTCCTAAATAATAATAAAGTTTTAATTATACATTAATTTGTAGCCGTCGACCAGAGGATGAGGTCATAACCCCCTTTAATCTCTCCCATGTATGTTAGGTTTTTTGTATATAAAAATTGTCAGAGAGTATCAGTATTTTTTTTTGACTGACCTGACGACCAAGTGAAATGGTAGACTGGCCCGTCATGAAGTCACCATATATTATGGATAAGTGTGCTTTTGTATCGTTTAGGGCTAAAGTGATGATATCGTAGAATTTTCATAGTCTGCATCAAAAGGATCTATAAGGACAAGATTTTGCTAATTTTGCAATTCGAATCAATGACAGGCAACAATAGAAAAAAATCAATAAAGTGTTGTGATTTCTAATATAATATTTGCGTGTTTTTGTTATGATACACAAAATGTGATTGTTGTATTTTATCAGATTTAATTTATAAAGAGCACTTTTGATTTAAAAAAAAAAACATTGATATCGCTACATATAATTTTGTTTTTTCTGTCTTTCATTCGTATTTCAAAATCGAGAAAAAATATTAAAAAGTATAAATAATACATTTTTTATTTTTAATAAAAAAAACGCAACATTTTACGAAACAATAATTTGGTATCATTTTAGAAAATTATCAATAGACGAGCTAATCACAGTTATTATCGCATACATTAAAATTTTTAAAGCTTTTAGTTCATAATTACATTTAGTACGTGTAGCAACTTAGCTATGAAACGATAACTACAATCACTGACCAAAAAATTAGGTTACTCAGTATTTAATATAATTAGCTCATTAGAATTCTAAATTGGCAAACAGTATATAATCTGTTCGGGTATAAACTATTTATTTATTGACTGATAAAATTACATCTGAAAGGAATAAGATAATTAAAGTTAATAATGAACCAACAATCAACCAATAAATAAACTAATTGTTCTAAAACCTAAATACTCGCAGAAAACTGTTGACGAAAATAAAACACAAAAAGAAAACGCACTTGCTGTCGGTACATATTTTATAAAGAAAGGATACAATACCAAGAAGAAACCACACTAATCTGTCATACTTTCATAAATACAGAGACCCTAACAGTTTTAGTTTTATTCGACCATCTTCGTAGTGACTTTTACTACCAACATTATCCCCTATGATCAAGCTTTTCATAACATTTCTTCTTCTATAATCATGTGACCCGAGTATTTTAAACATAAACTCTAAAGAGTTGAGTGTTTAACATGATGAATGAGTTCATCTACATAAAAAAGTATCGAAAAGATAATAATCTGATCCGATCTGAAATTGCCAGGAATTGACAAAAAGTACAATGCCTATTACAGACTGCAATAATAACCCAGGAACAGTAATATGGTGTCGCAGGCGACACCATTCTTCTCCGACTGTATACCGTCAACCGTTATGCAGTATGAAAAACTTATGATTCTCAATAGCTTACGAGCATTTGGGATCTGTTACGCAGTGGTCATAAGTAGTTTTTTGATTTCCCAACAAATTTAACGATGTCGCTAGAAGCAAATGTTTCGTGTGACAAACCTGATATTTTGCAAAAATTAATTCCAGCAGCAAAAAACCTAGTTCAACCGAATTTAAATAGTACGGACATATGAAGCTATAAAAAACATTTTTTGGGAAAGCTGAGGAGATGCAAAGTAATAAATATGAATGGATTAGTGATTATGAAAAATTTGAACATACTGTTGGGAGAAAATATTATTATGATGAAGATTGTTCGATAGATAAGCAAAGCAGGCTAGATGATGATGAAGAGCTACAACGAAAAGTTGTATATGGTAAAAATGCTTACAAATGGTCAATCAATTAATACAATAGCAAAAATATACGAAATGTGGAAACAAATTATTATTCATCAAATTGTAGATATGCATACAATGGAAGAGAATAAAAAACTACAAAAAAATTGTTCAAACTACAGAGAGCTAGGTCTCATAAATTCATTCTCAAGACTCTATGGACAATAGCATTCCTTCTCTAAAGCAGCTTATTGAGAAGACATCAGCTCATAATTTTTCAACTCATATAGTCTTTATAGATCTGACAAAGGCATATGATAGTGTACGACTTTCAATGCTCTGGGTAGCAATGGAAAACAAGAAATAAACAAACAAATATAAAAGCAGTACAACAGCTTTACAAAAATATGACGGTACATATTAAAACTGGACACAAAGTAACTAGAGAAAGTCCTATTAGGGAGGGTCTAAAGCAAGGCTGCTGAATAGCACCTATACTGCTCAAAATATATATGAGTGAAGCGCTCTCAGTGTGGAGAAGAGAGTGCTGCAATATATTATTAGTACAACTAATATACAACAAACCGAGTACTTAGTTGCAGAAGCCTAAAAATTAAAGTTGCAACTATATATTCATCTGAAACCTTCAAATAGTTGGGAGTCCAAATAACATCAAAAGCAGGGTGTAACGAAGTAATACATTCCAGCAAGATCAGCCACTAGACAGTTATATGAACTACTCTAAAATAATAAAATAACAATAAAATAAAAATTTATGAAATAAAAAAAAATTTACAATAATAGAAAGTATTGAGTTGTATGGCGCCAAACTCTGGGCCTAATATATAAGCAAGATTTAGAAACCCCGTGGAGGAAAACTAAAGAACATTAGGAGTACGAAACTGGGAAATTAATGAAAAAAAAAGAATAGAAAAAATCAAAAATTATATTGGAACAGGACAAAACCGACAGTAGGTTGCAAAGCCAAGAACGACAATGACGCAGAAAATATTTTGACAACTATGAACGGGAAAAATAAAGACCTCTAATCAGATGAAGCTGGGATCTTAAGAAATATTCTGGAACTAGATGGATCACATCATTGGATAGAGACCAGTTAAACGAATGTACACCTATACACAACTGTGACAATAAAATACTCCCAATCATGAATGAAAAGAAGCAAGTTTGTCCAAAAATTTGAAATCATCCGTGAAGGTTTAGGTTGAATGTTTTTTTAGGATTTTAAATCCTTACTTAACAAGAATACGAGAATAGAATGGCTTCGTAAAACTTTTGATAATGAAGCATCATCAGAAAAGACTGTATACAA
This sequence comes from Diabrotica undecimpunctata, assembly GCF_040954645.1. Lineage (NCBI taxonomy): Eukaryota > Metazoa > Arthropoda > Insecta > Coleoptera > Chrysomelidae > Diabrotica > Diabrotica undecimpunctata. The sequence continues at coordinate 117,608,804 of NC_092807.1, read as the reverse complement.
CTGTTGATTTATTAGAACAATTAAAAAAATTAAACATTCTCACCGAAGAAGTTTTGCAGGAAATAAAAGGCGCAAAGAACAACAAGGCACTCGACGAAGACCTAATAACAGCCGAACATTTTAAACACGTAAGTGATAATGCTGTCAGGAAATTAACATACGTCTGCAACATTATATATGAACATGGCATAATACCGCATGACTGGCTATAACATCCACATATATAGCTCTTCCAAAAGAAACAAAAAGCAAGGAAATGTGAAGACCATCGAACTGTATCCCTAATGAGTAATGCCGCTAAGATTTTTATGTGAATAATTTATAACCGAATTCACAATAAGTGTGAAGAATACCTGAGTCGTTCTCAATATGGTTTTAGAAAGGGTACATGCACTAGAGAAGCAATTATGGGATTGACACTGATGGCAGAAAGGTATCTTGAGGTTCAAAAACGGCTGTATGTGTGCTTTGTCGATTATAGAAAGGCCTTCGACCGCATCAAACACGGAAAATTGATTGAGGTGCTAAAAGAAGTAGGGTTGGACGGACAGGACATAGCTATCATAAGTAATACATACTGGAACCACACAGGATGCATTCGAACGGAGAACGGAAACACCAAGTATGTATATACCGAACATATAATTAGAGCTTCTCTTGAAGATCGCCCTGAAGGTGCCGGAGCCAATGGAATCATCATTAACAATATAAGATATGCCGATGACACCGTAGTATTAGCAGAAACAGAAGACCAATTAAAAATATTGATGAACATATCAGAAGAAAGCCACAGACATTAACTTTTCAAAACCAAAATTATGGTATTCCACAAAAATCCCCATGAACAAATTACACCTAACATACTAATAAATGGTATCACCCTTCAGAGTTCCCAAAGCTTCATATACCTCGGCAGAGAATTAAATAGTCAACTAGACCACTCAAAAGAAATTAGAAGACGCAATGAAATAGCAAGATCTGGTTTCATGAATATGCGTAAAATGCTCTGTAACCCCAAGTTATCAGTCTCAATAATAAGCTTGAGAACACTAAAGTGTTATGTGTGGTCTCTATTACCATATAGCTGTGAGACCTGGACATTAAAACAGTATGACGTCAACAAATTAAATTCATTTGAAATGTGGATGTGCCGCCGAATGCTAAGAATAAGCTGGACCAGCAGAACTACGAATGAAGAAGTACTGAGAGCAATAAAGACACGCCCTCATCTGGTCAATACTATCAAAATTAGAAAGACGTCATATCTAGGACACATAATGCGCCATAGGGAATTTAAGCAGCTCCAGGTAAAATTAGAAGGCAAGATTGAAGGTAAAAGGGGCATAGGACGAAAGAAAAATCTTGGCTACGAAACATCAGAGATTGGACCCACACAAGAGGAAATGAATTAATTCATCAAGCCCAGAACAGAGAGAAATTTGTCATATTCATCGCCAACCTCAACAGAAAAGGCACTTAGGAGGAGGAGGAATACCTTTTTTATTGTTAATTAAAATTTATTCAAATGTACCAGTTGTGTCGAGTGAAAAATTAACTTAATTGGCCTATATAGAATTTACAGGCCGATATACTCTTGATATATCGCAGACTACATACAATCGATTTTCTTGAACATTTAGGTGTGAGAAAGATTTGACCGAAGAGCACAAATGCTAATATTAATCGGATTCATCGCTTCACTACTTTTTCTTGTTCCCCGCTGCCAAACGAAATATGAATGCCAGAGAAGCTGTTGAAGACTTTCAAAACTTTATTTTCCAGGTTTTTTTTTGACCATATAAAAAAATGTATAAACTTCAAATGCAAATATTTCGAAGAAAACTTTGTTTAGAACTTAATCGTTTCTCTGTCAGCTTCTGTAAAAACTAGGCTCTAAAACTATTTTGTTAGGGTATATCTATATTACCTACAATATGGAAATGTTTTAATTTAAAATTGTAGTTTATTCTACAACCATGGTACCCGAACTAATATAAACATATGGATGATTTAAATTCTGATGAACAAAGCGTGTTAAATATTATAATTTGAACCTGAACAGTCATCAACCTAATTTCTTGATTTCTTAAAACTAAATACACTATTTGAGTATTAAAATACTATTAGGTTTAAGTGCTTAATATTGTTTACATTCCAATGTCCAAGATGATACCAAATTGAACATATGAAATAGATAATAGTAATACCACAAATGCAATACAATCACGTACATTTAGTGTAAAAGCACGACATATTAAACTGAGTAATTTAACGAACTCCACGAAATTGACTTGAAGAAAGGATGTGACTTAATATTTTCAGTGCCATTTATACCACTACCCAATCTATCTTCGGATTGGTATGTCAGTAGCTGAAACAGAATGGTATGATTAATAAAAATATTGAAATGCCGTAAAAATATTACATTTGAACAATATAAACAAAAACTTATACACTTCTCCAAGAAATTAACGCACCACTTTGAAATATTAAAGTATTTTATTAGCGTTAATAAAAATTTCCATTGTAATGTTATATTTTGCAAGCCCCTTGTGTATGCTATTCGTACACTCTATATTTATTGACTGTTTTTTATCGCTATAGTTTTTTTTTTGGAACAAAACAAAAAGAAGCAAAAATGTACTAATTCTATAAATATACTAATTTCCAAGTGTTCACGAATTTTATTCGGCTACTGTTTAATTGTTGATTATTGTTAATTGTGTTTATTATGGAGCGTCAATCACGTAATTTAACCCGAGATGAATGTGCCCAAGCAGTGATACTGTCGGAAGAAGGTTGGAGTTACCGAAGAATTGGTCGTGGGTTTAATCTGTCTCACACATCCGTCTCACTCGTGTTAGAAAGATTCCTCGAAATAAGGGATGATATTCGCAGACCAAGGCAAGGGCGAAACCTGGTAACTACCCCAATTCAAGATCGATTTTTAAGAATTTCTGCTCTTCGACAACATTCTGTAACACATCGAAGTCTACAAATTCAGCTTCGAGACGCGCATGCTCTACAAATTAATACTGAAACTGTTCGTCAGTGACTTAGGGAATACAAATTAACACCTAGGATTGCCGCCCGAGGTCCTCTATTAACTACACAGCATCGAAGGGGGAGACTACATTTTGCCAGAGAACACGTTAATTGGTTAGAGGCTGACTGGGAACGAGTTCTATTTACTGATGAATCCCGATTTTGTTTGTACAATAACGACAGACGTGTTCGTGTGTTGCGACGACCCAACGAACGATATGCTCAGTAGAACTTCTCACACATCACATATTTTATTGGAGGATCCCTTATGGTGTGGGGTGGTATTTCTTTGACCGCACGTACGGACCTAGTGGTCATACAAAATGGAACTGTTACAGCTGAAAGGTACATATTAGAGATCCTGGAGCAACATGTAGTACCATTCGCTCCTTATATCGGTGAAAATTTCTTACTAATGCAAGATAATGCCAGACCTCACGCTGCACAGATCGTCAGAAATTATCTAGAGGAGGTAGAAATTAACACTATGGAATGGCCAGCACATAGTCCGGATTTAAATCCGATGGAAAATCTCTGGGATATCCTTGGTAGGCGATTAGGAGCCACACCGATCCAACCAAACAACTTACAGGAAGTGGAAGAGAGGCTGATCCAGATTTGGAGAGAACTAGACCAAAATGAAATACGGCAATTAATTTTAAGTATGGGCCAACGATGAGAGGCTGTTATACGTAGTAGAGGTGGAAACACTCGTTATTAAGACTTTTTTCATATTTTAGTTTACTTTTGTTATCATTATTTTTTTAGAATTTTCCGTTTTATTTTTTTTTTCTCCTGTACTTCAACCATTTTCTAATGGTTAGACAAATTGTTATAATTAATAATAAAATTTAGAATAAATCTGGTGAAGTTTTATTTTTTATTTTTTGCCTGTTTACAAATAAAATTGATTTATTGAAGTGGTGCGTTAATTTCTTGGAGAAGTGTATTTTCACAAGTTTAGAAAAATTAGATACGGTCTTAATATGAATGAAGATAAAACAAATTACATATATGAGGAATGACAGCGAATAAGGCAAAATATTGTTACGTTGTTCTGTGTATTGTCGACTTATTGTGGATATTGAGAATCTGAAGATTTGGAGCAGAGCAGCCAACGCCTCTCAGAGTGCCTCTTGACGGCACTCAGGCAAAGCGATGTAGATAATACAAAGAGAAGAAAGTGTACAGGATGTTACAAAATTTTAAAAAGAGGCATGACTAGTAGTGAGGCCGGTAGAAAAGTTAAAACATACTGTGAAAAATGTGATGGAAAACCTGCATTATGTCTAGCGTGCTTCAATGAAGAACATTAAAAAATATGTTTACTGGTAAAGCAACTATTTTTATGTTACTTGTAAAAGTTATTTCAATTTTGATGTATATTTAACACTTTAAAAATTTTTTGTTAAAATCCTTTATAAAAGGTATATATACAGTGCTAGTCAAAAGTCCGTTCCCCCCCCTCGTATCTTTTGAACGGTTATTGTTATAATAGTGAAATTTGGAGGGAGGTAATAAACAGACGTAGGCATCTCAACTAGTCATAATAGGTGACGTAATAGTGACAGATGACATTACAGCGCCACTGTGACAGATAATTTTAAATGGGACCTTATGGCAAGTGATATCTCGTTTGAAAGGTATTGAAAATACCTATTCAACCATACTAAAATTGTAGTTTCGCATTTAATTATTAAATATTAAAACCTCTGCCACTGGTTACTTGTCAAAAAGTTGACATTTTTCAATTCTAAACTATCTATTGTACATCAATATAAAATTTTTTGACAATTAACTAGAGGCGAACGTAAGAATATTTATTAATTAAATGCGAAACTACAATAATTTCAATATACCTATTCAATCATTCTAATTTTGTTTGGATTTAAGATGATTTCGACGAATAAATAAAGAAAATAAACATTAAAATTCTGGTTTGACGTTTAATTAATAAAAATTCTATCGTCCGCCTTTGGTTATTTGTCAAAAAATTTGACGTTTGTCAATTCTCTAGTTGTTTTTAGTTTGCAAAAGCGTTTATAACTCAATATTTAGTTTCTGTTTCTACTTAGTTTAGTCAACTCTCTAGTTACTTTTAGTTTGCAAACGCGTTTATACCTGAATATTTAGTTTCTGTTTCTGCCTAGTTTAGTCGAGTTGTTTTTAGTTAGTTGTTCTTAGTTAATATTTAGTTTAAATATTGTTTAACGAGACGTTTAAATTTTTACAAAGGCAGAATGGTACGTACTGTAGCCGACAAAGTAACAGCTGTGTTAATAATTGGTGAATCGAGAGCTTATTTGAGGAAGCTTCTTCGGTAGATTAAACAAACAGGTAGTGTTCAAGATGTCAAACGATCTGGTCGACCAACAATTAGTGACGACAAAAAAATTAACATAATTTCAGAAATGGTAGTGAACCCTACTTCTTCTACATCCCAAGTTGCATCTATTTATGGAATCAGTCAAAAGACAGTACACCGAGTGTTGGCTGAAAACAAATGTCATCCATACAAATTAAAAATTGTGCACCAACTTTCAGATGATCACTCCGACCGAAGACTAGAATTCTGTGAAAATATGTCCAATAAAATTAACCAACAGCCCAATTACATAAAAACAATTTGTTTTAGTGACGAAAGTACTTTTTCTCTCAATGGAAATGTTAACACACACAATGTGAAGTATTGGAATGACACAAATCCTCACGTCTTTCGTGAAACACGGAAGGTATTTTTTTGGGCAGGTATTTTGGGAAACCACATAGTTGGGCCTGTTTTTCTCAATACTAACTTAACCGGTGAAGTGTATCTGCACATCATTATGGTGCAGTAAGACGTTACCTAGATGAAGAATATCGTAGTAGATGAATTGGACGACGAGGTACGATAGAATGGCCAGCTCGGTCACCGGAACTCACACCGTTAGATTTTTTTCTGTGAGGATACTTAAAATCTAAAGTTTACGCTACAGCAACCGACAATATTGACATTTTGAAACAACGAATTGTTGAAGAATGTAGGGCAATTTCCCCCGACACATTTGAACGAGTACGGCAAGAGTTTAGAAATATGATGCATTACTGTCAGGAAGTAGATGGAGCACATTTTGAACACTTACTATAAGAACTGGTTGTTAAATATTTATCAATTAAATGAGAAGCTACAATTTTAGTATTTATTTAATTGATTCATCAAAATGAGCTTAAACTCAAACAAAATTATTATGACTGAATAGATATTTTCAATACCTTTCAAACGAGGTATCACTTGCCATAAGGTCCCATTTAAAATTATCTGTCACAGTGGCGCTGTAACGTCATCTCTCACTATTACGTCACCTGTTATGACTAGTTAAGAAGCCTACGTCTGTTTATTACCTCCCTCCAAATTTCACTATTATAACAATAACCGTTCAAAAGATACGAGGGGGGGAACGGACTTTTGACTAGCACTGTATAAAGGATTTTAACAAAAAAATTTTTGTGATACATGGTATACAGCCGGCTACAGGAACTTAGTTTCCTTGTGGAATTTAACACTTTGGCCGCCACGCCAAATCAGTGCAGAGTTCCGTTGGGCCACGGATTTTTTAAGCTATCTCTACATTACTTAATTAAAATAATAAACAACATTTTTGACAAAAAATATTAGTGCGCATGTGTGTTTGGTGTGTGCCCCAAAAGCATACACGCGGCGCAGAGAATGGAAAATGTCTCTGTGCGCCACGTGTATACTTTTATATACACATTTAAGAGTGGAGTTACCACGCCTAACCTTGACGAAAACGTTGAGATCGGTAACTCGAGGACGTCAGTTATAAAGAAATATTTGCAACGTGCTGTAATACATTAATTATTGTGCATAATGTCTTACGAGAAATAACAACGGAGATTGCAGAGTTTATGGGATGACAATATGAGCGATGATACCGAGGATCACAATGGCTTAGATAATGATCCTGTGTACAAACAAGATAGCTCGAGTGCAGGCAGTAGTGTATTGACTTCCAGCGAACACATCGTAAAACGACGTAGGATTAAGGAGCTGGACCTTGAAGGTTAGTAATTTTGTCTTTTGCATATTGTATAAAATATGAGATTTTATTTACCGAGTGTTTTAAATCATCACTCAGGGAATTGTATTATTTACCAAAGTTATAACACCAAAACAAAACTCAAGATTGTGTCCCAATAGGTATTAAGAATGTAGTTTCAAAAATTAAAAAAAATATAATAATAATTGTGGTATGAATGAATGGTCAAAGATTTCTGCAATTTTTTTCCGACTAACAATAGCACAAACTAGCGTAAAACTTTCCTGACTATGTTTTTTTGACTGAGGATTCTGAAACAAATGGTTCCTAAAATGTTGAAAGCAAGAAGTTGTGTCAGATTGGGGCGTAGTCGTTGGAGATTCCAAAGACTTTGATTTTCATGAGGACATTGGTTTGGTCAAATAAGTACAAGATATGGAAGGTGAAGATATATTTGCTTACTATAAATTATTTCTTGACGAGGAGCTAATAAATACTTTAGTAACCGAAACCAACTTTTACGCGGAACAATCCATAATAAAAGCCATTACGGAAGAGACCCTCATGCCATCTTTTAGATTAAGTATTGGAAACATTATGAACTTTATTGCTGCCTGAAGCGGCAAATCGAATGTCTCGAAACCGCTTTGAAAATATTTTAAGAATGTGGCATTTCGCTAACAATGAACAATGTGAAGAAGGAGACCGACTAAGCAAAATCCGATTCCTGATTGACTCCCTAAATAAGAAGTACAAGCAAGTTATCCTTCCTGACGAAAATGTCTGTATAGACCAAACAATGGTACCCTTCCGAGCGCACTTAATTTTTCGACAATATGTCAAAGGAAAACGGCATAAATTCGGAATTAAGCTTTTCAACCTATGTCTCCCTAGAGGGTATACTAACCATTCGAAAATATATTGCGGAACAGAAAAATCAAATGATACGCTGGTAGCCACTAAGATTGTTTTTGAACTTATGGGTGGGTGTCTTGGTAAAGGCATGACCAGCACCGAGTTAGCACAAAAACTACTTGAAAGAAAAACCCATCTTGTCGACACGCTCAAAAAAAAATAGAAACGGAATTCCAAAAGAAATTTTGTCAACAAAATTGAAAAAAAAGGGGAAATTATAGGCAGAAACGCTAGTTGAAGTTCTAAGCAGAATAAATAAATTTCAAACCAAGTTGTTGATTATAACAAAGCAAAAACGTTTATTGATTTATCTGACCAGATGTCGTCATATTCAACTTCTGTAAGACGAAGCCTTAAATGCTACCGTAAAGTAACAGTAGAATTGCTTACTCGAACTTGTTTCGAAAATGCTTGTTATTTATTCAATAAAAATATGAAACAAAGTAGATCAAAAGCAAATAACAGAATTCCAAAAAGCTTTATGTTTAAAAATGCTTGCTTTTGGAATAAAAGAAAATCCTTTTTGACTTTTAACTGCAACGCCAACTAAAATAGATTGATCTTAATTAAAAAAAGGATGTTGTGCTATATGCTTCAAAATATATAAGCATGCCAATGGGCGCGCATACGTAACAAAAAATTCAAGGCAAGGTAAAACCAAACGTGAAATTTGTTAGGAACTTTTTTTTTATTTGTTTTTTCTATCGTTTACTATGTAGAATTTTGTGTTAACTTTTTTTACTTGTTCGTAAAACTGTTGTAAGAAATAGCCTATTTTTATTTAATTTTTGGCATTTGAATAATCAAGGTTGCCGTGTTAAATGGTAAAAAGCATACGTTGTTGGTGGATACCGGAGCGACCAGAACCATTATACGCCCGACAGTTATAAACAGCCGAAAGAAACTGTTACCAACGAGGTTACGACTTCGGACCGCTACAGGTGAAAATGCCAACATTCATGGAGAAATCCAGGTACAATTGGGAATTGGGGCAGAAAAGTTTGTCCATACTGTTATAGTTGCTGACATCGAAGAGGATGTTATATTAGGAATGGACGTAATGAATATGCATGGATTCCAATTGGATTTTAAGAATAAGGTAATCAAAGTTGGCAACGAGGAGGTATTTCTCCATCCACATAATGACAACACTGTGCAAGCAGCCATTACAGAAGATACAGTCGTGCCTGCGAGAAGCGAAACGATCATAGTAGCGCGACTACAGGGAATTGTAGACGAAGGGAGACCTGTTATGATGGAGCCTTGGAACCACGACGATGAGGTTGGCCGTGGAATCATAATTGGAAAGGAATTGGTGACTTCGGCTAAAGAAATTCCTGTGAGACTTATCAATGTCAACGACTACCCAGTGACCATAAAGAAAGAGACAAAAGTAGGAACTTGTGTACCTGTGACATCCATAATCCGTCAGGCGACAACATCTGATAATTCCAACGACAAATTCGACCAAATGGTTGCAGTTGCAGGACAGTCTCTAAATCAGATGGAGAAAAGGAAATTAAGGGAATTTCTTCGGCAGTATCGTGATATTTTCGTACCGAAAGGAGGGAAGACGGGAAGAACTACCGTTGTTAAGCATAAAATTGATACTGGTAATGCTAAGCCAATTCGTCAAACAGCTCGACGATTACCACAGGCGAAAAGAGAGGAAGCTGAAACGATTGTTCAGGAAATGAAGAAAGACGGGGTGATAGAACCTTCTACGAGCCCATGGGTCTCTCCGGTGGTCCTGGTTAAGAAGAAAGACGGAACGACGAGGTTCTGTGTGGATTACCGTTTGCTGAACAACGTTACCAAGAAAGATAGTTATCCTCTGCCTCGGATCGATGACACATTGGACACATTGGCTGGAAGTAAATTGTTTTCTACTTTGGATTTGAAGTCTGGATACTGGCAGGTAGAAATGGACCCAGTCGATAAAGAAAAGACAGCCTTCACCACAGGATCTGGATTGTGGCAATTCAACGTTATGCCATTTGGACTTTGTAATGCTCCTGCGACATTTGAGAGGCTTATGGAAAATGTGTTGAGAGGGTTATCTTGGAAAACATGCCTGGTTTATTTAGATGACATAATCGTCTTGGGGGAGACATTCGAAGACCATTTGAGGAATTTAGAAAACGTTTTTAATCGACTTAAAGCTGCCCAATTGATGTTAAACCCCAAGAAGTGCCAGCTATTTCAAGGTAAAGTCAATTACCTGGGTCATATAGTCAGTAAAGAAGGAGTGGCCGTGGATAAGGGAAAAATCGATTCCATTAAGGAATGGCCAAAACCAACTGACAAACATCAAGTGAGAAGTTTTCTTGGACTATGTACTTACTACCGGAGGTTTATTAAGAAGTTTGCAGATATCGCTAAGCCATTAACGCGACTTACGGAGGAAGCAAGAGATTACCGCTGGGATACAGACTGCCAAAATGCCTTTGAGACCTTGAAAAAGCATTTAATAACAGCACCAATTTTAGGGTATCCACTGCCAGAAGGAGAGTTCATCTTAGATACAGATGCAAGTAATGTGGGAATTGGAGGAGTGCTGTCTCAGATTCAAGGAGGACAGGAACGAGTCCTCGGATATTTTAGTAAAGTTCTTTCAAAACCTGAGCGGAATTATTGCGTCACGAGAAGAGAACTTCTGGCAGTAGTGAAATCAGTAGAGCACTTCTATCAATACCTCTATGGAAGGAAGTTTTTAATCCGAACCGACCATGCCGCCCTTAAGTGGTTGATGCAGTTTAAGAATCCAGAGGGTCAGATAGCCAGGTGGATCGAACGACTCCAAGAATACGATTTTAAGATTGAGCACCGAGCCGGAGTTAGCCACAGAAACGCTGATTCTCTTTCCAGACGGCCATGCCCAGCAGAGTGTCCCCACTGCAACAAAACGGAATCCAAGGAAGCAGCAGTGCTAAGAACGACGATTGTCAACGACGACTGGACGCCTACTAAGATAAGGGAAGAACAAGAGAGAGATCCAGTTATACAGAAAATCCGAAAATGGAAAGAGGAAAACCGTCGACCACCTTGGCAGGAAATATCAAACCTATGCTCAGTAGTTAAGACGTATTGGGCCCAGTGGGACTCATTTATCATCGAAGATGGCTTGCTTAAACGAGTCCTGGAAAATGATGACGGTTCAGAGAAGAGAAGACAGTTGGTGATCCCAAAGAGCAGAATAGCCGAAGTACTTCGTCAGTTACACGACAGTCCATCGGGAGGGCATTTTGGTGTAAGGAAAACCCTTCAGCGAATTCGGGAACGGTTTTATTGGATGAACAGTTCCGACGACGTAAAAGACTGGTGTAAGAAATGTACTATTTGTGCTACGAGTAACGGGCCTCACCGGAAAAGGAGAGCTCCTATGAGACAATATAATGTTGGAAGCCCGTTTGAAAGAATAGCTTTGGACATTGCAGGGCCATTTCCAGAAAGTGAAAATGGGGGCAAGTACATGTTGGTAGTAATGGATTACTTCACTAAGTGGGTCGAGATTTACGCACTTCCAGACCAGAAGGCCGCCACCGTTGCAGATAAGTTGATCCAAGAATATATCAGCCGATTTGGAGTGCCTTTGGAGATCCATAGTGACCAAGGCAGGAACTTCGAAAGTGATCTATTCCAAGGAATATGTGATAGACTAGGCATGAAGAAAACAAGAACTACCGCGTATCATCCGCAATCGGATGGTATGGTAGAACGAATGAATAGGACAGTTGGCAAGTATTTGACAAAGATGGTGTCCGATCATCAGCGAGACTGGGACCAATACCTTCCGTTCTTCACAATGGCCTACAGATCTGCTGTTAACGAATCAACGGGCCAGACACCAGCCAGAGTCCTATTCGGACGCGAAATGCGACTACCTTGTGATCTAGAATTTGGGTGTCGACCTGGAGAAGATGTAGCAGGTGAAGATTATGTGATCGAATTACGAAGAAGAATGGACGATGTACATGAGTTGGTCCGTTCCCACCTTCAGATCGCTAGCGACCGAATGAAGAAACGGTACGATACACAAGCCGAAAAGGGTTGCTTTAAGAAGAACGACAAAGTATGGCTGTATAATCCCAAGAAGCGAAAAGGTTGTTCTCCCAAATTGCAGCAGTTTTGGGAAGGTCCATACCTCATCATGGAGAAGATCAACGATGTCATCTACCGAATAAGCAAGATTCCGAGGGGAAAGCCGATGATAGTACACCATAACCGGTTGGCATCTTTCGAAGGTGACCACGACGTAGATGAAGAAGTGGAAGTAAACCAAGTCCAAGATGTGTTTGACCTCACGTTTGAGGAATTCATGGGTGCCTATGGAGGTACCGGTAAAGCGAGACATGGTGTTACCACTGAAGAAAAGCAAGATCTACTCGAGCTCCCCGATGACTACTCGCTGGCCCTTACCATCCCGGCCAGTATCAAAGACGCACCAGGGTTGGCATCCGTCTTTCGAAGGAAGTTTGGTCGAGTTGCAGAACTTCAATGCCAAGTGCCAGCTCCCGGTAAAACCTTGAAACTCCAAGATGCATCACGTTACCTTTTCTACCTGGTAACAAAAGACACTGCCCGTGACCAACCTACCTACCGAGATGTATGGGAAGCCTTACTTCAATTGAGAGGGCACGTACTAGAGTCCGACGTGCAAAAGTTAGCCATGCCAAAGTTGGAGTGCCGCCAATTAGATTGGAGGGTTATCCGAAATATGGTGGAGGAGATCTTTAAAGACACCGAAGTCCAGGTGTTAGTCTGTTGCAATCCGCATAGTTACTGGTGCGGAGAGAAAACCGTCCCTTGTCATTTTTATACAACTGGAAGTTGTAAAAGAGGGTCCAGTTGCCGATACCAGCATACCGTTCCAGTTCTAGTCCCAACAAGGTTCCAGGAGGAACCATCTTTTGAGAGGGGGGCAATGTTACGTAAAAATATGAGTCATAGTTTTAACCTTTAAAACATGTTTTTAATCTAATATGTTGTAGAGTTTACGAGAGGCCTCGATTTACCTGAGCGACCTTCCAGAACCAATGCGAGGGAAATCCAGTTTGCTTTTACCGTTTCGCCATCGAAGGTTTTAGACTATTCGAGATAACGGCACTGGTATATAATAACGGAACTTTATTTGGAAGGGACAGTTAATAAAGAAGATTCGCGCTCGTGATATTATTGTTACGCTCGCCTACTAATAAATTATTGTATATGTAGTGATAAATAAACTTATATAAATCATCGTGCCTTTTAATAAATTAAAGTAGGAACAATATAATAAATTAAAGACATAACAATTAATAAATTCACAACACATATATGGGCCGTAACGCACTGTGGCGAAGGTTGACTACGGGACATATATGACTCGTAATGCAGTCAACGTAAGTTTGTAAATATCTCTGAACGCAGCTAAGGTGTTAAATTAAAAACCATCGGTCGGTGCGTAGACGATAAGAAAGCTAAACTTCCCCTTTCGGACACACCCGGAGTGCCACATCCCGTTTTTTGTTTATTGATTTGTATAATGATTTCCTGTCAAATTTATTTACCCAGATATAAGGCTATCCCCGGTAAAAGCTAATTATCCAGTTCCCAAAAAGAGTTCGAAGAACTTACCTGTTTAAGAATCGATCTTCCCTCTGGAGAAACATATCGAGGAATTTTTATGAAAGTACTGCTGGTTAGACCATTCAAATGAATTTCTGAAAATGGCTAAAACGTAATAAAAAAACATGTTAATTTTGCTCAGACTTAGACATGTCAAAACTCGTATTAAACCGATATAAAAAATGCAGACTAGTAACCTACTTTTCATTATACTCTGTACTTTTTGCGTGGAATATTTTAGTTTTCAAATATTTCTGACGTGTCAATTCGTATTCATATAAATGTTCCAAACAATAGTTTCGTTCCAACTGCTCGATAAAGTGTCCTTCTCTGGTTACAAAATTCAATGAAGTTCTGTCTTTTTTAAATTACTGTAAACTCTATAATAAATTTTGATTTAATTTTTGTTACTTGTACATACATGTACATTGTACCATATTGTTGTAAGTCACAACTTTTAAAATAAACCTTTTTTTCTCTATTTGTATCATAAACCTACCGCTAATAACCACACTGGTTGATGCTGATAAATAAAAATAATAAAAAAAAGTGTCCATCTGAATCCGTCCCTTGAGGATTGAACAAAATATTTTCCAAATAAGTACAGGACAACAACAATTAACTGTTTGGATGTTCCACGATGAAGCAAAGCCAACAAAAGTTATACAACATTCAAGATTCAAGAAAATACTGGACTTGTAGCTATTATTCTATTAGAAAATCGTAGAACTGTTAATGTAGAGGTTACAATCTTTTGTTTAAGAGCGTAGGCGCAAAATTTCGGGACAAGGCTTTTTAAATGCATTCATTTTTTTCGAATCCTGAGAAAACTAATAAATTTTTTTAAAAAATTTAAACGAAGAATGAAAGAATACATTATTACTGAGGGCTGAAAGTCCCTAAAAACATCTATAATGTATATTTTAATAAGTTACAGGGGTGAAAAAGAATAGAAAATTTAGTGTGATTTTTAATTTCAAATATCTCGTTCAAAAAAACTTTTTGTTTATTCTAAGGGACTTTCGGCCCTCGGTAATAATGTAATCTTTCATTCTGCGTTTAAATTTTTCAAAAATATTTGTTAGTTTTCTCAGAATTCGAAAAAAATGAATGCATTTAAAAAGCATTGGCCCGAAATTTTGCGCCTACGCTCTTAACGAGAGTTTCTCAAAAAAGCAAAAAAGAAATAAAAAACAGCGAATCATTCTACATCAAAACAATACTAGCTCCCATACAGTTAACAAATGCTTTTTGAACCATGTCCTTCCTATTTTGCGTATACACCTAACTTACGGCCTAATGATATTTACGTTCTCTAAAGTCAAAAATCAATTTCATGGTAAAACGATTTTCAATACAAGGTGAAGCATTTAAAAAGGAAATGTTGCTTATAAAGGGTGATTCATTTTGGAGGTACTTTTTTGGTGGGGATTTGATTGGAGATCGTGCATGAATACTGCCAAACTGACATTTCGCTTTTGTTCAGTACTGTTTGAAATTTCATGATGGAAAGACTTAGTCCGGTATAGCATCTAGAAATTATTAAGTTGTATTTTGAAAATGGGAGTTCTGTGAGGAATGTTTTCGTGCGCTTAGAGCAATTTATGGTCCACATAATCGGCCTACCGAACGTACAATTCGCTTTACAATTAGTAAGTTTAAAACCCAGTTTTTATTATTGGATAACACGCGACCAAATAGACCACATTACTGAAGTACAACCACGTACTGAAGAAAATATAGTGGCGGTAACGGATAATGTAATCGAAAATAATGAAGAATCGATTCGTCGCCGTTTTCAACAGCTTGGCTTGTCATATGCAACAAAGGCTTGGTTTAAAAGCATACAAAATTCAATTAGTGCAAGAGCTGAAGCCGAACGACCTTCCGAGTCGTCACCGTTTCAGTCGATTCGCTCTTGATAAGCTTTCAGAAGATCCATTATTTTCGAGAAAAATTTTGTTTACAGATGAGGCCTATTTTTGGCTTAATGGGTACGTTAATAAACAAAATGCCCGTATTTATGGTGACGAACAACCCAAAGAGGTTCAAGAGTTGCCATTACACCCTAAAAAAACAACTGTTTGGTGTAGTTTATGGGCTGGTGGAATCGTTGGTCCATATTTCTTTAAAATAGAGGCCGGCCAGAATGTTACTGTGAATGGACACTGTTATCGTGCCATGATAACGGACTAATTGGTACCTCAAATTGAAGCTCATGGTCTCGGCGGCATTTGGTTCCAACAAGATGGCGCCACTTGCCATACAGCCCGTGGAAGCATGGCTTTACTGCAAGAACGATTCGGTGAACAAATTATTTCTTGCTTTGGACCAGTGAATTGACCGCCTAGATCCTGTGACATCTCACCTCTAGACTCTTTGTTTTGGGGCTACCTAAAGTCCAAAATCTACATGAATAAACCAGATACGATTGAGGCATTGGAGGCCAATATTACTCGAGTCATCGGTGAAATACCAATCGAAATGCTGGAACGAGTCATCGAAAATTGGAACTTCAGAATGAACCAACTTAATCGTAGTCATGGCCAACATTTAAAAGAAATTATCTTTAAGAAGTAATTGTAAAGAATGGTTCTTTTGTATGATAATAAATATTTTCAAATAAAATTTATTTTTTTCATTGTTTTTTTTTTGTTGAAAAAAGTACCTCTAAATGAATCACCCTTTACAATCTTACTGTTGAAAAAATGTTTGGACTATTTTACTTTGGACTACTATTTGGATTACTTATATGAAATGAAAATTGTACATTTTTTTAATTGTAAATATTTGTATATTTTTTTATATCTCGAAATTAAAGCAACTCGTAAATGTAGTAAACCGTAATCAAATTTATAATTTTGATCGGATTTGAGCGAAATTTAAAGTTTGGTATTATAAACTATTGATATTAATAGTAGGTAAATATAAATATATAAACGAATAGATTAGTTGGTTAAGACTTTTTGACCAAAACAAACATAATTGAGAAACATACATAGAAAATTTAATAATATAAAATGGTGTTTTAAAAATACTTACAATGCCCACAAGAAGTTCATATAGGATAGTTCCATAACTGAACCAGTCTGCAGAGTTTGTTACTGGGGTAAAACTGTAAACTTCTGGTGCAAGATTGTAATTTATATTAACAGAAAATAGATCTCCTAGTTCTTTATTATTACACATATACGTCAAAATTAAGTCTCCTGCGTCATTTATGAGTAAATTTTTCATTTCGAGATCTCTAAAATTACAAGAATTGTTAAATGTTTAAATATTAACCTAGTGTAATGTAAAACAGTGAAGACGCAATACTATGAAGTCCGGTGGCGTCAATCTATCTAGAAATAACCGTATATTATTTCGGTTAGAATGCGTTAAAAATTATTTATTTGTAATTAAATTAATACATAAATAATAAACATAATAGAAATGTATTGGGCGGGTAGCGGGTAGGAACTTCTTTGGACAGTCCTACCAGGGAAAATGAATCAATCCCTGCCCTCCGCAGATTCCAGGAGTTTCCTGACCCGGGAAACTAGTACCTGATTAGGGTCCCTTGTCCAGTGTCACGGATGAAGACCACAACGGTATCCACGGCGGAGATGAACACCTTCAGTACGGTGTGTATGGCGGAAGTGGCGACCCCCGATTTTATGGTTCATATAAAATTAAAAAGGGTGGACGAAACCTGTTAGCGGTAGATCCCGCAATTCGTCTAGGAGAGGGAGACTCTGAACCCAAACCCCTGGTCCTCCAGGTTGGGGGTTAAGGCATTGGGCTAACTCCCCAGTACTTGTAAAAAAACATAAAAATGTTAAAAAAACCCAATCACACGCCTCGGAATAGGACGGCACAACAAAGACGACATAAGCTTCGAAAAAGGACACGATTTTTTGGTACATGGAACGTTCAAGGTATATCAAAAAAACTCAATGAAGTCTTACATGAATTAACAGAACTAAAAATAGACATAGCAGTCATTACTGAAACAAAAAAGAAGGGAACCGGCTCTGAAAATCTAGGAAAATATGACCATTTCTATAGTGGAGTACCAAAAGAATGTAGAGCTCAACAAGGAATTTCTTTAATGATTCACAGAAGACAAAGAAAGTTCATAACAACCTGGGAAACCATAACTTTAAAGTAAATATGTGTCTTCACGGATATAAACTAACAATTATGGGCGTATACATATTCTAAATCATTACAAGACAAAATAGAATATAAGGAAAAACAAGCAGAAGTACGAAGGAAAATCTCTAAGAAGAAGAACGAGTCTTGGGAAAGAAACTGCCAACGAATAAATACTTATCTAGGAGAAACCAGAAGCACAGAAAGCTGGAAACTGATAAAAAAATTGACAAGAGAAAAGAATAAAGAAGTAATACAGAGCATAAAACCTGAAGACTGGGAAGAGTATTTCAAAGGACTTTTGGTAGAGAATAGAGTCGAATTTCAGGAATATAGAAATAAAAACCAAGATACAATTTCAATAGTTGGCTCGCCAATAAGATTAACAACAGAGGCAATTAAAAATGTATGTAAACAGCTGAAAAGGAACAAAGCACCTGGACCAGGAGATATACTCGGAGAATTGTTTAAGTACGGAACGAACAAATTGTACGAATGTCTTCGACAACTTTTTCAAGAATGCATAAACACAAGCGAAATCCCTACGGAATGGAAGATATCATACCTCAGCACTATACATAAAAAGGGTGATAAAAATAATTGTGAAAATTACCGAGGAATAGCTGTAACCGGATCTATGAGTCGAATATATGGAAAGGTGTTAAAGAACCGAATCGAGAGAGAATACTTAGATTATGAAGTAGAAGAACAAGCAGGATTTCGTACGGGTCGATCCACTATTGACCACATTTTCTCCTTAACCCAGATAATAGAAAAAAAGATGGCAAGGAATCAAGAGATTCATATGTTGTTCGTCGACCTACGGAAAGCCTACGACAGCGTTCCACTGAAAAAGCTGTGGCAATCAATGGAAAGCACGAATATTAATATAGAATTAATAAAAGCCGTCAAAGTGCTATACAACCAACCAATAACAAAGATAAAAGCAGGGACACAAATAACAACAGGATTTATAACATCAAAAGGATTAAAGCAAGGATGTTGCTTGTCTCCCACTTTATTTAAAATATACCTCGAAAGTGCTTTAAAAAGATGGAAACAAAAATGCAGGACAATGGGGATACCGCTCACCAATACTATGGTATATACGCTTAACTTTGCAGACGATCAAGTAATAATGTCTCAAGATTATGACGATTTAAACTATATGGCACGAAAATTAATTGAAGAGTATGATATATGGGGTCTAGAAGTAAATAAAAAGAAAACCGAATACCTGTGCATTGGAGCAGAACAAAAAGATCTCATATTAGACGATAACACTACGGTAAAGCACTGCTGTGATGTGACTACAAATACCTACGTATCACTATTTCACAAGATGGAACATTAGACAAAGCCGTAAGAGAGAGAAATACGTCAGGGAGAAAAGCCATCACAATTTTAAACACCATTTTATGGGACCAATCAGCAAAGAAAATAAAAAGAGGATATATAAGACTGTAGTAAAAAGTATCACTTTATACAGCTGTGAGGTATGGCCACTGAAAGAAAGAACACTGTCAACGCTGAAAGCGACGGAAATGGATTTTTGGAGAAGAGCCGCAGGAATATCTAGAAGAGAAAGGATTACCAACTAACGCATTAGAGAAATAATGGGAATCAAACGAACAATCACAGATGACCTAAGAAAAAAACAACTTATCTGGTTCGGACACATACAAAGAATGGACGAACAACGAATGCCAAAAGAAATACTAAAGTGGCAACCAGAAGGAAAGAGAAAACGAGGTAGACCGAGAAAAAGTTGGAGCGAAGGAATAAATAAATAACTGAGAGAGAGAGGACCATAGAAGAAGATCTATGGAACAACCGGTCTAAGTGGCGATTGGAAGTCGGAAAACGGCGGAGAACGTTATAAACCGACAAGTAGTAGTAGTAAAATGTATTGGGAGGGCAATTCAGTGCTAAATAATAATTGAATAAAATACGTGTTACTAATTTAATTTCTTTTAACCCTTTCAGGATCAAAGACGAGTTTACTTTTGGCACGCTTCAAGCGAATACACAGAAAACGTGACAGTGATATATATATATATATATATATATATATATATATATATATATATATATATATAGGGAGAGAGAAAGAGAGAGAGACAGAGAGAGAGAGAGTGGGAGAAAAGAAAACTCAGATAACTATATGATATAAGATGCATATAATAAGCTGTCTGATAAAACTAAAATAATGCTAAAACAAAAAAGAGAACTAAAAGTAAGTAGCAATATACAGAGAATACAATACACAAAACTTTTTAAAACAATAAGGAGAAAAGTATTAAAAAAGAAATAAGACAATACAATGAAAGACTGGTAGAAAAAGCAATCGAAAAAAGTAACAAAAAAACCTTAAAAAAAAGGAAAACATTAATCATTGGGAAGAAGCAAATCGTTGCTGTAACAAACGAAAACACCAGAATTATAGACAGAAATGAAATAATACAACTTGTGACTAAATTCTACAGCGAACTATACAAAGCCCATGAAACACTTTTGGAATAGATTTCATAACAGTGGAACTGTTTAAATACGCCGGCAAAAAATCTGACTAATCTTAGCAGACATATATACGAACTGCCACAGATCAAGATGCATATCAGACCACTGGAATACAGTTAACATACTTCTCATGCATAAGAAAGGTAGCAAAGAGGATAACAAAAACTACAGACCTATAGCAATCATAAACAAGATATTCACAAAGATCATCAACAGCACAGATTTAACAAATACATTAGACGCTGCATAGCCAAGAGAGCAAGCTGGTTTCAGAAGTGGATTCAGTACCCTGGATCATATCCATAAGTTTCAAGAACTAATGAGCAGAGTTAAAGAATATGAAATCCCAAGACAGTAATAAATAAAATTATTTTGTTAACTTATTGATGCATCAGTTACATAGAGAGTTAATATGAAGCTGTATTCCGAGAACCCAGTACCCCCCCATGAACAGTAATAAAAGCTTTGGCCAGCCAGAGGCATTGATAAACCGTACATAAAGACTTTAGTAAATAGAATCTTCACTGCAACTCAAGAAGATATATTCAGCAAAATGAACTGGCAGAACAAAGGCCTATCCATTGATGAAGAATACCTCAGCTATCTAAGATTTGCAGACGACATCGTTCTGATTGCTATAGTCCTGCAGAACTACAAGAACTTTGTAACGTTATAAACGTCACACCTTTATTAATTTATATTTATATAATTATTTTATTTTAATTTCTTTATTTCCAGTTTGGTTTTTACTATTTTTTTTTATTTAAAAGGTAGTTCGCGCCCTCTGTTTTCTTTTCTTCCTGTCTTTCTTTTCTCTCTCTTTCTGTCCCGTAGAATAAATATTCGCTCTCTCTTTCTGTCCGGTAGACTAAATATTCTGTTCTGTGTTGACAGAAAAGCTAATTCTGTGATATAGGAACATCCTATGACATATGTGCTAACTTCATTCAGTCCCCCTACTTTCTGTCAGTCAACTTTTCTAACGTAGTGGGAATATAATTTTTTGTCTCTGTTCGAAATTTATAAAAGAAGGCAAACATTATTATAAGATTCATTTTATGGTCTACAAAATTGTCTTGGGGTAAGTACTTTCATCGTAATCTTTATTCTATAATTCTGACAGCATTCTCAATATTCATAACCTTACTTCTTTCGAAACCACGTTTCTTGATTATAATTTGTTCTTAATTATATGCATGTAGGACTTGTTAACAGAATTTAACTAAGTAATAATAATTATATTTCTTTTTATCCTTGCCATTCGCTATTTGTTTAATTGTAATTTTGTAAAATGGCAAGGAAGTTAAATCCCTTTTGATGTGTCTCTAATACCAGTTGTTGTATTTTTAGTTTATTGACAACATTCAAATTTTATTGGCGGCTTTATTGACCGTATTGTGACTTGTGAATTGTGACATATACGTATGCTTTATAGATTACCAGAAGGCATTTGACAGAGTAAAACATGACAAATTAATGACTCTAATGCAAGAAACTGGAATTGACAATAAAGATCTTAGAATTATCAGAAACATTTACTACAATCAAACGGCCAAAATCAAAATAGAAGACCAGTTAACTGATAAAATTGCAATAGAACGTGGAGTACGACAGGGCTGTATTTTGTCTCCATTGTTGTTCAACATTTATTCTGAATGGGTATTTAAGGAAGCTTTAGACGGTTGTGCGAAAGGAATACTAATAAACGGTGAATGGTTGAATAACATTAGATATGCAGATGACACTATAGTTTTTGCCGATAATCTGAATGACTTACAGAGATTAACAAATCACATAAAAGAAGTCAGCAACAGATACGGACTAGCTGTTAACATAAAGAAAACCAATTTATGACAATTAGTAAAAAACCAATACTAAACGCTCATATTACAATCAACCAACAGAATATCGAAAGAGTCGAGCAATATACATATCTAGGCACCAATTTAAATAGCCAATGGGACCACTCAACAGAAATTAAACAGCGAATAATAAAAGCAAAAGCAGCATTCGTTAGAATGAGAACCATTTTCAACAGTCGAGACATATCATTAAAAACAAAATGCCGTCTATTGAACTGCTACATATTCACAGTTCTGCTCTACGGAATGGAAGCATGGACACTGACTGTTGCATCTATGAATCGGCTCGAAGCTTTCGAAATGTGGTGTTATAGGCGCATCTTACGTATATCCTGGGTTGGCAAAGTTACTAATGTGGAGGTCCTGCGTAGAATGGGGAAAGAATGTGAAATTCTCATGACCGTCAAAACTAAAAAGTTGGAATATCTAGGACATGTAATGAGAAATCAATAACGTTACGGCCTTCTCCAGCTGATTCTCCAAGGGAAAGTAAATGGTAATAGAGGACCGGGAAGAAGACGCATTTCCTGGCTTCAAAATTTACGAAAGTGGTATAACACGACTACCACTGAACTGTTCCGCGCTGCAATAAATAAAGTAAAGCTAGCCATGATGATCGCCAACATCCGGAACGGATAGGCACTTTAAGAAGAAAAAGATTGACTGTATTGAAGAATTTATTGACAAATTTAATAGACCATATTCAAGAATTTATTAACCACTTACTCACGAGGCTACATCCACATGCTACAACTACAGCTCTCCGGAGGACATACAAGCAGCTCATCGATACCATAAGTATCATCCTCTTTGGGTTGATTATTGTTTCTTTTTTTTTTAATAAATATGTTAAAATTTGTTTCATTTGCTATCATTTAAGAGCTCAGGTTCAATCCCTAGTTTAAGACAAGACGAACTCACATTTGAGATACCGAGCTAGGCAAGGCATAGACGATAAACTACCATGGTTGATTGAGGTATTATTTTTATAATAGTACTTCAATTCTCTTTGGTAGTCTTATCGTTACAACTTATAAGCGACTTAAAATACAGCTATTGAAGTTGGCCTAAAAATGAACTTGACAAAAACAAAAACCATGTACAACGAGCTAGTGGATGTCCAAGATGTAATAATAAACAACACTGCGCTTAAGATAGTACTACAATTACTACATAAATATGGCTCCTTACTCCCAGAAATCAACAGAAGACTGACACTGTTTGGGTATCTTTTGGTAGAAATGCAGTTATATGTAAATCAAAGATGCCACTCCACCTAAAGAAAAAAGCATTCGATCAGTGTATACTACCCATTATGACATAATGGCTTCGAAACTTGGAAAACAAAGAAAGAGATAACAGCAAAACTCAAAAGGTGACTGGAGCGATGCATGCTAGGTATAACAAAGAGAGATCGAAAAAGAATAGAATGTATCATACAGAAAACCAAGGTCAGTGATGTAATATCAACAGAATTAAATCTTTAAAATGACAGTGGGCGGGATATTTAGCGAGAAGAACTGACAATAGATTATTTACTAGAATTACACTGTGGTATCCAAGCGGTGCCAAGAGACCAAGTGTCACTTTTTATTTACTTTTTTTTTCAACGTTTCGGCACGATATCCATGTCTTTTTCAAGAAATATTATTTTGGTAAAAACATAGGATACCCACTAAGTCATTGTACGTAAAATATGTTCTTTAAGAGAATGGGGTAACAGTAAATATAAAACTAAGAGAAAATATTACTATATCAAAACCTACCTGCATATAATACCCAATGTATGTAACTTATCTAAAGCAAGCAATAGCTGAGCTGCCCATTTAATCACAACTTTCTCTGAGACAACTACTCTATCTCTAAAACAGTCCGTATCAAAACTTGAAACTTGACTTCTTTGGCTACTAGTTGTACTTTGTTTCCTACTAATAATACTTGTATCAAAATCAATATCTTTTCGTTTAGTGTATTTTTGGTGAAAAATTTGTTCGTTGAGGGTTGCATCACTGAACGATTGCGGTGCAGCGTCTTTCCAAATTTGGTCAGAAATAATTTTGTCTCTAGCGTTGTCTTCCAGATCAAGTTTTTCAAAGCTGCCGTCGCTACTAAGGTCATCTTTGTCTGCACTCATTTCGTCCTTACTGAACATATTTTGACTAGACGATCGATTCGGCATTCTACTGTTGTGATACTCAGTGACAAGTTCAGAAAAACTAGCCTCGGATTCGTTGTCCGATTCCTCTTGAAATTGACTTGTTAAGACTTCGGCGGTTTTATTAAAAGTTGGGTCATCCACTTGTCGTTTAAGATAATCTGATAACTTCATGCCACTGAAAGCAATTTGAGAACTTTATTACGTATTGTTTACTATAATGTGTGTGAAATAATATTTACTAAATACTTAAATGCTAAACGTCTAAAGATTAAAATGAAAGTAAAAGTTTATTACTTTTTAAAAATGCGGTATGACAAAAAGATTTACAAAGCAATTTTTCTATTATCCCAATAAATTCTTTTTTTTTCGTTCTCTCATCCAAATATTACAAACGAATAATAATTTTATCCGAATTATAATGAATAGACTATCGAACTAAATAGTAAATTATCAACAGCTCGAACAAACTGGATTCATCTCTCTATCAAAATACTGATAGGTAAGATAACCTCCAAGTATTTTTTTATATACATATTACGTTTCGCCTGCATTCATTCATGTCATGTTTGACTCTCGTGCCCTCGAATGATTTCTATCTTAATTTAATTGTCTGTCCAAGGATCCCTGATACACATCTTGTACCGGTCGTTCTCATTCTGACGTCTTCCAGCACTTATAACTTTGAGTGTAGGAGTCGGAACTGGTAAGTGATGAGGAGGATCAGATAGTATCGGTAGGTGTGAGGAGGTAGAGGTCCACCACTGCTAATAACCTATATCCCAGCCCCACTGGCAATCTTCTTCTTCTTTCAGTACCCAGTCCGATTATCGAATGTTGGCGATCATATTGGCAATAATAACTTTGTTTACGGCGGCGCTAAAAAAATTAGCGGTGGTCTCTTAATACCATTCTCGGAGATTTCGGAGCCAGGATGTTCTTCGTCGACCTGGGCCTCGCCTTTCAGCGATCTTACCCTGTATTATGAGGTGTAGAAGGTTGTACCTCTCTGGATCTCTCATTACATAACCGAAATATTGTAACTTTCGAATTTTTATCATTTTTGTTATTTCTGTGCTTTTTTTCATTCGATGCAAAACTATTTCATTTCTTATTCGATCAACCCAACTTATCCGCAATACTCGTCGATAAATCCACATCTCAAAGGCCTCTAATTTTTTCATTAATGTCTCTGTAAGGATCCAGCTCTCCATACCATACAGCAATGTGGAGAATATGTAGCAGCGTATTAATCCGACTTTAAGGTTTAACGTAATATCTCTATCAAGTAGGTAATATTGTGGACTCTTTCTAACTCTATTCCATACGCTCTGATGCTCGTTGGTTGTAACTCCGTTTTGCTAACAACCATAAGTTTTGTCTTAGAAGTATTAAGTTTTAGTCCATATTCATCACATGCTTCGGTTACCCTGTTTATAAGTCGTTGCAGGTCTTCTTCATTGAAGGCAATAAGTACCGTGTCGTCTGCATATCTGAGATTGTTGACATTAATTCCGTTGATCTTAATGCCTGTATCTTCAACTAAGGCTTTTTTGAAAATAAATTCGGAGTAGATATTAAAAAGTAGAGGCGATAGAATACATCCTTGCCTCACTCCACGTCATATTTCCACTGCTTCCGTCGTGTTGTGTCCAGCTCGTATGTTTGCACATTGATGCCAATACAAATTTTTGATAATACGGAGGTCTCGGTCATTAATTCCCACCTGTTGCAAGACACCTATAAGTTTGGCATGGTTTACTCGGTCAAAGGCCTTTTTGAAATCGATAAAACACATATATACTGATTGTTCTATATCCCTACATCTTTGTACCATGACCTGCAAACTAAAGAGTGCTTCTCTGGTTCCGAGGTTGTTTCTGAAACCAAATTGTGTTTCACTTAGTTGTACTTTTATTTTGTTGTAAATTCTCGAGTGCAGTATTCCTAGGAAAATACATGACTCATCAGACCGATAGTGCGATGATCGCCACACTGTTTGGCATTTATTTTTTCGGTATCATTACAAATGTTGACAGTAGCCAGTCTGTTGGTATATGTCCTATTTCGTATATTTTATTAAAGAGGCTTAGAAGAGAATGTTTGCCCCTGTCGTCAAGCAGTTTGATTATTTTGCTTGGAATTTCATCTGGACCGGTTGCTTTCCTATTATTTGATAGCTGTATAGCTCTTTCCATTTCATCGAGTGTTATGTTTGGACCAGTCGATATGTTTTTGATTTGAATTTCTGTTCTATCGTCATCAAACAGCTCCTTAATATATTCTTTCCACCTCTCTAATCTATCTTGTTCATTGACTATAATATTTCCTTGTTTATCAAGTAAACTACTTGCAGTTGATCTATATGTTCCCGTTATTTCTTTTACCTTTTTGTACATATTAAACGTGTCATTCTTTTTCTGTAGTTCTTCTATTTCAAGACATTTGTTGCTGTACCATTTTTCCTTTGCATCCCGGATTTTCCTTCTGATTTCTTTATAAATTTTATTGTATTCTTCAGTGTTTTTATTTTTCTGTTTTCGCCTGCATTCCATTAGTCCCAATATTTCATCAGTCATCATTTTTAGTTGTTTCTTGCATAATGCTTTTGACATGATTCCAGTGGTCTTCGACGTTATGTGTTTCTTTCGATTTTTCGAACTTCTTTTCTATCTCTTGTGTAATTTTATGACTATTGTTTTGAATACAGTCAGTATTTATTCGGTTAGTCGGTTGTTGGCGTTTTACTATTTTAAGTTTGAGTTTTATGTCACTGATTAATACGTTATGATCTGAGGGGACATCGGCTCCAGGTAGTGTTTTAGTTATTTTGATTGAATTTCGGTACCTCTCATTAATTGTTATATAATCGATCTGATTTCTTATGATCTTTTCTTTAGTATCTGCTGGTGACTTCCAAGTATATAACTGACGCTTGGGTAGTTTGAAGAGTGTATTTGTCACACAAAGATTGTTCTCTACGCAGAATTCTACAAAACGGTCTCCTCTGTCATTACGTTGTCCAAGTCCAAAATTCCCTACAATGTTTCCTTGTCTACCTTTTCCTACTTTGGCATTGAAGTCCCCCATTATTATAGTAATGTCTTTGTTTTCAGCTGACTCATTACCTTCTTTATACCATCATAAAAATTCTCTATGTCATCTTTACTACGGCTGGCTGTGGGCGCATAAACTTGGACCAGATTTATATCTACTGGTTTTGAGTTTAATTGCATCACGATGACTCTGTCCGAAATGTAACTTACAGATTTAATACAGGAAGAGATTTCTTTATGGACAATGAATGCGACGCCATTCCGGTGGTTAGTGCCTTCTTCTCGGGAATAGAATACATCGTGGTCGTCTATGTTACATTTACCAGTCCCTGGTCACCGCATTTCGCTTATCCCAAGAACTGGTATATTGAGCCTTATCATCTCGCGTATGGTGTTTTTTATCTTACCAGGCTCGTAGAGACTTCTCACATTTCATGTGCCTATTCTGATACCTGATTTTATTTTGATTTCTTCTCCTTTATCACGGGGATTTCGCTGGATAACGGCCTGGGAAGCCCTGTGTGCTTATCTTCTCCTGCCGGGTCTTGGTGTCCGATGACCATGATCAGTATACCTTTTCGTATCATATGATAGTGCCATTATGATTGAACTAGGGAATAATAATGGGGTGGTTTCCCGTTGCCTTCCCCCGCTGGCAATGCGTGAGGTTTATCTCATTGTTGTAAGTATGTAGGAAGAAACCTGGATACGTCGATTTGAAGGATTTAACCATAGCCACAGAGAACCTCCATAAAAGTATTGATACTCGAGGATTTAATTCATCAATATATAGGTCCAAAATACCTATCTGGGAAACAATGAAGATCCTATCATAGAGAGGTGAATTAAAAATTGGAAAATTTAAGGAAAAGCCTAAGCTTTTCGGGTCTTAAAAAAAACAGCATTATAATTTGAAAAAAACACTAACACTAGCCTAGAGTATTGGGTAAAATGAGCAGAGCTCAAGTGGACTGGCCTCTGACTGAAAATCCGTCTATATTTTTGCGTTTGGTTCCAAGTCTTGGCCAACAGAAACGGGGGTCACAGGACGGGAGAAGCAGTCGAGATGCTCATTAGTCAGTGTCTGATTGAACTTCTGACGATATGATCCTGTTTTAATAACTTTTGAGCCCGACTACCAGAAGATTAGTTGTTTCTTCGATGTTAATATCGTGTTAAATTTTTCAGTGATAAATTCTAGCATTATAATCTGGGTTCCTCAAGTACGGTGGTAGTGATATTTGTCTAAATATACAAAACACATCATTGAGTTTTCTTGTGTTGTTAGATTTTTCAATCAGTACGGTCAAAGACTATAGCGTTACATATATACTACACATTAAAGTCTTAATATGTAGTTACAGCGGGGAAATGACTCTGATAGTGTCTACTCCTACAATTTGTAGCGGCTGTAGAATACTGAGACTGGCTGTATGATACGAGGTTTGTGTTCTTAGTTTTGCATATATCCGCTTAGAGAGCGCCATCAATAAAACCTTCCGACACAAGTATAATCTCAATCTTTTGTTGACACAAATCGAGAGTTTCATTGCGATACAACAAGTCGTGTAAATACAGTGAATTTTTGAAATTAGCAAGTCGGTCGAAAAATGGATCTTAGCCGAGACTATTTTCGAGCAATAATTTTTCACAATTTTCGGAGAGGATTATCCCAACAACAATGTCTCGCTGAAATGGTTTCTGTGTATATAATGAAGCATCACATTGGTCAACTATTTTCCGCTGGTATTTCAAATTTCAACGTAGTCACTCCAGTCTTAGAAACAGATCAAGGTCAGGTCCACCCAAACCAGAAGTCATCCAGCAAAACATTGATGCAGTTCGTCAGCTAATTAAGGATGACCGCTTTGTAATATACCGGGAGATAGAGGCATCTTTGGAGATTTCAAAGACCTCGATCCAAAAGATCTTACATGAAGAACTGGGTGTTACGTAGTTGGTTACCCTCAGAGAAGAGCAAAAAGCGGTTCGCGTCAATTGGTGTCGAAAAAACATTGGAACGGTTCAACAAAGGAAGCTCAAAAAACGTTTATAGTGTTATTAGTGGCGATGAATATTGGATTTACTCCTTCTTCTTCTTCTTTGTGTGCCGTGTTTGTATTCAATCGTTGGCTATCGTCATATTGACAAGCTGATGAAATGATTCTCGGTCGGCAGCTAGATGAAACAGTTCCTCGACCGTTCGACCTGTCCATTGTCTAATGTTGCGCAGCCAGGACAGTTGGTTTCTTCCGACCCAACGTTTTCCCTCGATTTTGCCCTGAATGATTAACCGGAGTAAGCGATATTTAGGTCCTCTCATTATATGACCGAAGTATTGGACCTTTCTCATTTTGATGATGTTGATCAATGCTCGCTCTTTGTGCACGGTCTCTAGAACGCGTTCGTTAGATATGGGTGCTGTCCTACTTACTCTGTCCTCTGTCCTTACTCCTACAAACCGGAAAATAACCGCCAATCCGCTGTGTGGGTGTTTCACGATAAGAAAAAACCAACAAACGTGATGCTTTCTCAAAGTATGTTAAAGAAAATGGTCGCAATTTTTTTGTCAAAATCTGGTCATGTGGCAACAATTGCTTTAGAAGATCGAAGATCTTCTTGGTACATAATCGTTTGTTTACCAGAAGTTATGACGAAATTCGGATAAAGCAATACACAACGGCAAATTATCCTACATCAGGACAACGTAAGTGCTCACACTGCCCGAAAGACAATAAAAGAGTTTTTAGAGCTTGAAAACATCGAATTGTTAAACCATCCACCGCATATCCCCGACCTAAGTCCCAAAGACTTCTTCATGTTTCCAAATATCAAGAATTCAATGCGTGGACAGCGATTCCAGTCACCAAAAGAAGAAATGGATGCCTTTAAAACAGTGATTTTGCTGGTGTTACACAGTGTTTTGCGCTAGAGACTGGAATAACTGTTTTACCTATTAGTTTGAACGTATGTAAAGAGTATCGATCTTGGTGGGACATATTTTGAAAAGCAATAAAGTACTTTATATAGATTTGGTCGTTATGGCTATATGCCAAACTAAAAAGAAAACCCTCGTAATGTCGTTTTCTTGATCATATTATTTACTCATAAATATGTTACCATTGGTGTATCACTGCTATGTACAAACGCATCGTCCTTGGTTTCAATATCCAGGATTTACCTACAACTCTTCAGTTTCAGAATAATGGGGTAATGCTGTGAGTAATATAATACGATAACCCCTAAATATTCTAACTATAAATATCTGATTCTGCTTATAAAATATTAAAAACTTTCCTACAAGATGGTTTTATTACTAATTTTACGATTTAAAAATGTTTGACCGCAGAATTTTTAAGCCTCAACTTGATACTACCATTATCATTGAAGTACAATAAGTTATGATTGGAATATAAGAACTCACCTACAATATTCTAAAACTAAAAATAAAGCATTTTCGCAATTATAATGACTGTCTAGTTTGACCATGTAAGGCACGTTCTCAGGCAATATTAAATTCTCGTTGAGGAATTGCATCGTTTTGTGGATAACCTAAAAAGTTATTTACATTTTATTTATAATACATGAAAAACGAATCGGAATTGAAATATTTCTAGACATGTCAAAATGTTTCACATAGGCTTGATCTATTTGATACTGGAAAAACTAAGGTTCTTCTTCTTCAGGTTCAGAGTTAGAGATTCATGTATTACTTATATTTCTTCAATACAGTCTTATACATTCACATACATCCTCCATTCACATCTATATTACATCTAAATCCGGGTTTAGTACATCATTTTTTATTATCATCAGCGAAAAAGTACGCCAACGCACTGTAACCCATATCAAGGCATTGTTTATGGTAATGTTTTCTCTATTTCTTGAAGAGGACAACCACTGACTAAGCAAGTAAAAGTCTCGTAATAAAGTAGCTTCTATTGGATGGAAAAAAACTAAGTTAACATTACCCAGTGCAATATTGTAGTGAGATGTAGCATTATCAGAAACAATACCACTTTTCTAAGCTTTTTCATCTTCGTGTCAAATTTGTGAGAGCCATTTCGTCATAATGTCTGCTGTCATCCCCATTTCTTTTTGTTGGAAACACATTCAAGAACCAACTTAAGATGGTGCCCCCTTAAAACATCGAGGATTTTTGCTTTTGCTTATGATAAGTAGTTCGTTCCTTCTTTTCACCTTCCATATTTGCACAAAACAAAATTTTAATTCGTTCTTTTGTAGTTTTTCTTCCAGTACAATTGTCATTTTCAAACATATATCCTTGTTGGCAACGCACAATAATAGAGACCCGTCTTGTCTGAATTAAACACATCTTTTGGGGCATAATCCTTAACATCAGAGGAATTGCCACATATTAAAAGTATTATCGTGTCGACGACATTTTTCTAACAAACCATATTATGCCTTGAACGTCGCCTGCTTTGGCTTGAATATTGTTCTTAAGTGAATATTGTTCTTAACGAAACTAAACACATGAACAAGTTCGTTACAGCTGTTAAAAACGTTGAATTTGGCGGTTTGCACTCTTCCTATAAATTGTTGGATTGAAGCGGCATTTCGGTATTTTATAATCGCACCTCGCCACGGGCAGCAAGCCCCAAAAACCAGTCTATAATCACATCTTAAACCGGGCACTCTCCCACCAACACCACAGTGTAATCTCAATAATTTTGCCACTTAAACGAACAGATACTACGTAAATCTATTTTCGTATATAGTAGAAAAATAAGAATATATTTAATTTTAGTTAAATACGTTTTGTAACAAACTATTTTTGTAATTGTGCTACATAAAATAAAGTGCTTTAACCTCATCAAACAATTATTTAACTACTAATTAGACTTAGAAATTGTTTCGACGAAGGATTCTTCAATCCAAGTCTTCATACTCCGCTAGTTCCACCGTCTGGCTAGCTACTTTATGTTGTAGAAAAGAGATAGTTCACAACACTTACTTTTATATAAAATAACTTTTGAAGCTCTGAATGTAATACTAATATTCCTTTGCCATCTATAATCTTTACTGCTTTAAATTTGTAGAGATCAAATAAGGGTTTTTTATTGGTACCTTCTTCAATGGGTTTATTCTGAAAATAAAAAAAGTTATTAATAGACGTAAGGCAATTTGTGTAAATAGCCAAAAAAGATTAACTTCACATTTTTAATATCAAAAATATAAATCGACACTTACTAATAGTTGAAGATTCTTAATTTCTGGTGCCAAATACATATTATAAAGTTTTTCGGCGCGTATTTTGTATTTGTCCATCTTATACTTAACTAACTGCCTTCTATCATAGTTTGGATCATCTGAAAAATTATATTTAAATCAATATCACCAGTGGCAAAAGTTATTAAACGTATAGTACTATTAATATTATAGTAAAATAATAAACGAAATTGTTGCTTATTTCCATTAAGTAGATAATATAAAAATGTCACAGCAAATTAGTTTCAGAACCATTATCTTCAAAGTAAGCGAATCAACCGTTTAGACTTATCTGCTTTATCCCCCTGCATAAGCCCTATGGAGCATGCTTGGCATACATTCCAAAAATAGCAACTTTTGCTGGAAGAAACCTCCAGTGAACGCTTTTAGTACTTGTTGCTCTAATATAAGATGGGTATAATACTCTACAGGATCTGATAACAAACCTTGTGAGTACAATTTTAAGTGTTAAATTCCATTCTATTCGATTTATTTTGCTTTCAAACGTCTAGTGTTTTAGGCATGTTATAAAAAATAAGGTTAATTCGACAAAAATAAAGCAAAATTTATAGGAGAAGATTACCAGCCTACTAATTTAAACAACTAAGCTTACTTTAAATAATAAAAGGATCTGCAGGTATAGTCGGTTCGCTATTCCCAGTCCGAACTGTCTAGTAAATATAATAATTATTTTTTTGTGAAGTTTGTTACTTTTTGACAGACTAGAAGTGACTGGAAATACCATACAACCAAGCATATAAGTAAGTATAGCAAATATTAATTGTAAAAAAAACTAAATAGTATATAAAATAGAACTTTACGAATTACCGACAATCAATATTTATTTATTTGTACCATATAATAAATAGTTATAACACTTTCACTATTCCTAATTTTTCTTCTTTTTTCAATGAAAGAAGTCTACAATAAAAGTTTATTTAAGCTGTTAATAATGTGGGCTAGGAACTTTTGTGTTGTAGGTTTCCAGCTATGAATCTGTCAAAATATGCCCGAGTTGAGCGAATGGACCTTATTATGAATCTGGGTATGACACTAAAGTGTACTTTAATCTAAAGTGAACACAAGTTAAGGTTTAGTTTAGGTTGTCATTATAAAACTTCTCATTTTAAAATAATTTCATATAAATAGAATGTCGGATTTTTACAGTTATCAGGTCAAAAATTGTATTAAATAAATAATAATTTTTCTACTAATTTTCGAAACTAGTACTAGTACTAATTTTTAATACTAATTTTCGAAACCAAATTCGAAAATTAGTTTACGGATTTTAATATCAGATGTCGCTATTTGCGTCCATACGAAGCCATGTTAGAGTTGCTTCCTAAGACAAAAGAGATTTATTTTCACGTTCGGAGCGACTGTGAATAGCCGTTCTGAAGAGCCGTTTTAGGACGAAATACGTATAAGCGGATACACACACGCACTGTACGTGAAATCAAATCTAAACTGTCTTTTTCTTCATATTATTTACATGTAAGGAAGCAATAAAAAACGGGTGCTTCTAGTGAGTGTCTTTTATTAAAAGTCAAGCTTTCGCCACATAATTTTGGGCATCATCAGAACTTGCTGTAATGGAAAAACATTCTTTAAAATATCATAATTAGCGATGTTATTTTAATCTTACCTTAATGTCGACACTATCTCTTAGTGTATAATAAAATGGACATGAACATACACATATTTTTAAAAACAAACCAAACACATCTCCCAACCAGAGGAAAAGTGGCAAACAAGGCCTTTATTAAATATTTAAAGTTACTTTATTATAACCATGTGGCCGGCATTTTTGAGAAGAAATTGTTAATTAAGTCATGTGTTATTTCAACTGTCACCTATCGAAACAGCACCTGTCTTAATCACTTCTTCTTTTTGTTGGCATAGAACAATAACATTATTCAGTCAGAAATATTAGACTTTTCTAATTGTCATACAAAATTAAATTAAAAATTGAATAAATATAAGTCATTCTTCTATATAAACATATCATGTTTAATAAATCTTTGGTTTGTAATTAGTCTTGGGTATAGTAGTCAACATGACGGTGAGATGTATGTATTATATACCTTTTGTCGAAGAAACAAGTGTATGAATGATGATAATAGATATAAAATAAATTCAAAGTTCATCTTGTTCTCACAAAAGGGGAATAACACATCCGTGTAGTTGTTAGTATATCACAATTGTATCATTGTTGAACTTCAACATGAACTTAAGTTATCAACATCTTTTTTGTGGTTAAGTGAATTAGAATAATGATTAATAAACAAATCTCTAAGATTTTACGATGAGCTTCTTTTTCAGCTCTATCTAGAATTATAGCCTCATCATATAGGACACGATGGTCATTCTCATTGACATGAATGCTCAAACTGGTTGTTAGGGGTTTATGTTTACAGTCACTTTTTTGAAGAGCTAGGCGCTTACTAAGTCGTTGACTTGTATGGCCTATGTATATTTTGCCACATTCACAAGGTATACCATAGATTACGTTGCAGTTCTTCTCTAGTGGAACTGGATCTTTTAGTCTAGAATAGAACAAATTGAGATTTTTGTTGTTATAATTGGCTATTTTTATGTTAAATTGACTAAATAGTCTAGTGAGAGATTGTGTTAAACCTTCTATATACGGTAATGATCCATACTTCAACTGCACAGTGCTGTCAGATGCTGACCGATCATGAACAGACATATTGTCGCTTGTAATACGTTCTGTGTGTGAATACAAAAGTTTATTGAGCAAATTTTTAGGGTAATAATTGCATAGTAATGTGTCAAACAACAGTTTTAGATTCTTTTCAGTAAAAGTTGGATGTGAGATTTTTAATATTCCATTTTTAATTGCTAGAACGGTGTTAACTTTCTGTTTCATGGGATGATATGAGTTAATAGTTATTTAACCAACAAATGTATTAATAAGGGCGATTAACAATTGAGATATATTAAAGCGCGAGCGAAGCCAGTGCGTTAATGTTCGAGATTGTTAATCGCCATTTTAATTCACGAGTTCGTTACAAAACTTTTTCGTCGACCGTACTTTTCAGGAATAAAAATATCTTAGTTTAAATTTTTATTTACTTAACGATAAATAATGACATACAATGACAGACAGTACTTACAGCGGTTACTTCATTTTAAATAATTTTTTAGTGGGAATATAAATAGGTATGTTTGGTTGCCTACACCACAGGTAACTGCCAATCACAGAGCGTTAAATGTGGTTAAATTAATTTATACAAGCAATGTATATTGTATTGCCTATAATGAAATCGTTCATTAATAGAAAATCATTCATTAATAGGAGTCATTAATCAATGATTTTGAGGGTGTTAAAATTAATCATAAATGGACGGTCGACGGAAAAGGGTATATATCTACCTGAGTTAGTAGTTTTTCTGTACCAGTCTAAACAGATAGTACTGTACCATATAAATATGATTACGTTACAGCTTACGAGTAGGTAACTATAATTACATCTCGAACCAATGGACTATTATGATTTACTAACGAACTAATATTATGCTGAACTAAATTGTTTTAGTGTTTACTATATTTGTAACAATAGCGGTTATTAGGCCAACGATGTTGTTTTTGTAAAAATGCTAAGTCTTTAAGGTTATATTTGTAGAAAAAGTATTATAAATCAAAACACATATGTGTTATTCAATACCTGTGTTATAGTTTCTAATTGTCCCAATAAAAATAAGTAAACAATTTACCTAATGAATAATAAGTATTCTTTTGGGATTTTATATGAATTAAATAATTGTATCAATATCTCATCACATTGCCAAGGAATATGACTACCACGACCAATCCAACGTTCAGACAAGTTGTATTTAAGTATGTTCTCACTGCTTTTTCTCTAGAATGTGGTGGTGTACCATCTTGCATAAACCACATATTTTGGGTTTTCAGAATTTTACAATAGAGAAAAAGTAATACAACGCCAGTATAGAAACTTAAAAAGCGATAGAAAAGGGAAATTGTAAACATCAAAGAAGATGAAGAATCTCTTCTCCATAAGACATTAAGCAGCCATAAAAAAGCAATTTGTGATGTTACATTATCATCTTTGAGTTGTTTTAATAAAAATAAACTATGAATTATGCTTATCTACATGTATTCAGTGCTTTATTACGACTAAAGATTATTATGCAGCTGACTTATAAAATGCGATTATCTCGAAAACGGTTGAATTTTGAGATTACTAAGTATACCTTTTCCAGCAAAAAAAAACAATATTTCCAGCTTCTTATCGGACAAATACACAGAAATTAGAAATGTTTGGAAGGGTTTTCTAAGCCCCCCCCCATTGTGACGTCAGACTTAGGTAGTCCATTGAGTCTCCGCCTTCGCATTCCATACTTAATTTCTCTTAACGCATTATATTTATGCCTGCCGGAGAGGATCTGTTCAATTTCCAACCTTTCTCTAGAAGCTGGCTGTCTCAGTATAAACAGCTGGTCGATTGTCGATCTGTTTGCACTAAAACTTATTCTCGCAAAATTTTTCAGCGTAAGAAGGATATTTGAGAGGATTTTGCAAGCGCTGTAAATTAATCATATTCTTCTGTA
This sequence comes from Diabrotica undecimpunctata, assembly GCF_040954645.1. Taxonomy (NCBI): domain Eukaryota; kingdom Metazoa; phylum Arthropoda; class Insecta; order Coleoptera; family Chrysomelidae; genus Diabrotica; species Diabrotica undecimpunctata. The sequence continues at coordinate 117,571,643 of NC_092807.1, read as the reverse complement.
GTTAACAAATTTCGTTTTGTCTAAATTGTTTGTTGTAACTAGAGTAAAGGTTAGTTGTAATTAATGATAACGAAAAAAAATGTTGAGAATGTTTGCTCAAGGAGGACTTAGATAGGTGGTGACATGTATTCGGAAAATGATAAAATCTTGAAGTCGATATTTTTTAACAGTAGTAAAATTTTAATATACTTACCACTTCCATGTTTCGTTAAAATATCAATTGCTGTATTATAAGCTACATGTGCTTCTGCAAATAATCGGTCTTCTTCCAATTCTGCTGCTAAGTTTATATGAACTGAAGCATCTAGAATATACTGAATATTGTCATCTAAGCTTTTAATAAAGGGGATATTATGCCCTTGTCCATCTACTATACTAATATTGTCGAAAATATTGGTTACGCTAGATAAATCTGAAATATTTGACGAAGTATGGGAATTGATAGATGTTGAAGAATTGAATTTTTTAAGTTTTGGATGAGGTAAAGTGTTCTTCGCTGATTCCGAAAACATATCTACCTAAAAATTAAAGAACATAAAACTAGTAATACACGTTAGTATTAAAATATTTAAATGAATATTTCTTCCAGTTTAATGCCAGCCTATTTACAAGGCTTATTACTGTTATTATTAAGACAAATATACACTGTATAATTGGGAACTGATAGTCGAAATGATATATTTTTACTGTAATAACAAACAGCTGATAACAAACAGTAATATAAAAGAAAATAATTACTATTTGTATTCATAACAAATGATATACAATAAACAATAAATACAAATAACTAACAGCAATTACAGATATTTACAAAAAAAAGGATCCCTTAAAAAGGCAAAAACAACATTAGAAACTCGTTATTATGGATGATAATTGGAATTTAATCACAAATTATTATCATGTGGTTACTCTCCATCAAATATCCGTTAGAGATCAGAGCCTGATAAAATACAGAGAATATATGTGAAAATATCAGCTACGAAAATAATTTAAAATTTGCATATTGTCCATATTTACCAATTTACCATGAAGTATGTATGAAATGGGAGTAAAGGTCGCGGCATATTATCGTGCACGTATAGTTTCCGGCACGTAGCGTTTCCACTCCAGCAATTGAGCTGCGCGTTCACATTTTCATACATAGAACGTTTCAGTTTGGTTTGGTGAAGATATGATCTCGCTTTTCTGGACAAAAATTATGTGCAATTGCTCTTCTACTTAACGACGAAGAATGAAAAACTGTGTTAAAAAGGTTTGAAGTACGTCCAATGCTAAGAGAAAGGAAGAAGGAATGTGAATACTGGACTTTATACAGAGAATTAATTGATGACGATGAAAAATATTATGGATATTTTAGAATGAATAGGATTCAGTTTAAATATGTTTTAAATTTAATTTCACCTTTAGTTAAAAAACAAAGTACTACATTTAACGAAGCCATACATATCAAACCAAAAAGTATTTTTAAAAAGAAAAGGTATCACTTCCGTACAAAAGTGCTAATTGTTTATCACTTCCGTGATTAATTGTCACAAAGCAATAAAAACACATGCATAAATGACAAAATAGCCTCGAAAACTATTTTTTTTAAATACTCTGTATCAAAATCAAACAAATACCTAAATAAACAACGTGGGAAAAGGACGAACATCTAATTCACATTATCAACCGGTTACGACTTGTTACGTAGCCGTCGGCATCAGTAAAATATTCTTTTCAAATATACTGAACGGAAACGTTAAGTTTCTGAAGGGCTATGTTCCAGACAGTGTGCGTTGTTCATATTTAAAACCATTTAAATTATATTTTTCGAAAACTAAACGCTATGTGCTGGAAACGCAACGTGCATGATAATATGATACGACCTTAAGTTCTTTACAGCTCTTTCTGTGTCCGTCAAAATTATTGCTACCCTATTTCTGTGAGTTTGATTATCTTCTCCTGCGTACACAATATAAAATGCATACATATTGTGTACATAGTATGTTTCCTTTGCCAGAATCTAACCATCTCATTTCAGGTATTCCAACTATAATTATATATAGCTGCTTCATTTCATTAATAGTATTCCATGTACCTATTTTCCTTTCAGTAGAAAACCTATTTATGATTCTAGGTGATCGGGATATTCTCTAAGAGACCGCACTCCTGTCCCATAAAAGGACCGTCCGTACTCGGGCAGTTGTATTTATCAACACTTATCATGATTTTCTCTTGGGAAATTAAGGTGGTTTCTCCCTAGGTGGTTTCCTGTTGCCTTCCTAGATTGTGTAGCAGAAAGAGAATACAAAGCCGTCTAGCCTTGGAAACGTAATAGCTACAAATATAGAAATATGCTTTATTATCACTGAAAATTGTACAATTTTATGGACAAAGCTTACAAAAAGTCAGAAAAGTGATAATAACAATTTAAAATTTACTGAAATTTCATAAATCGTCAATATCACAAAATAAAAGAAAATAAAATACACAATCCGCTGCATAATTTACATAAATTGCAAATTGCATAATAAAATCTTACGAAATAATACGAACTGACGTTGCTGCATATGATACCCAAATATATATGAAAATACTTTAGTTACTTGTACATAAATGTACTGTAATTTCTTAGTTATTCGTTAAGAAACTCTTCCACTGTATAATATGGTCTTTCAAATAGATAGGCTTTTGTCATTTTACGAAACTTAAGGAAAGAAGTTGCAGATTTAAGTTGCAAAGGGAGATGGTTGAACCATTTTTTTCACAATATAATATAGATTTCTTTACTAACTCAGAGGATGGGATGGGTAAATACACATCAACGGTTGAATTTCTGGTGGAGTAGTCATGATTAGGTCTTACTGAAAAAACATGATGGTGTTTAGAATTAAGCAAACAGTTTCTAAAATCATGAATGTGTTGCTTGTGTGAGTCCATTTCAAAAGGTTTCAAAAAGTTACTAAAATATATAAAGAGGAAACAGTTAAAACCCGTGATTTTTGAAGTAGCTTCTGCAATGTGTTAGTCTACTGAGGTCAAAAAGATACCGTATTGCTCTTTTTGTAATTTAAACATAACATCAGATTGGGCAGCTGTAATAGAACCCCAAAAAGGAAGACCATATCGAAGATGAGACTCGGACAAAGAAAAATATGTTATTTTGGAATATGCTAATTGATTTCCGTCGAAACAGATCTTATTGCATACCAGGCTGAGGCTAGTTTCTTACTTAAGAAATCGATATGAAGGGATCATTAAAAATTGCTGTCTATTAGAAATATCAAGAAATTTTACAGAATCAACGATACTGATCTGACTGTTATTAAGAAGCAAGGGTTGAAGAGCTTGTGTATAGGTATATCTATAAACAGGATACCAGGATCAAATCTGGAGACATAATTAAAAATCACTCCGAGTTTTATAAGTTGAAAATTGAAAAAAATCAACAACACATACATACATTTGAAACTCCATAATAATATATTAATACATTAATGTACTTCTAACCCCATATTATACTGTTGGAATTTTTACGTAATCGTTTGTATAATATTCATTATACCTGTATTAATGATCTCTGTAATAAAAAAAGATTAATTCAATAAAAATTGGCGGAAGCAAAACGTGTTCTCAATATACATATAATAAAATGTGATTAATATTCCAGTGTGTTGTATAAAATCTAAAACTAACCTGAACTGGACTGGCTAAACTACACATTGTAGATATCGAATCTGTATCACTTATCGTTACGTCGTCATCAGAAAGAGTAGTAGATACTTCAGGATCTTCAGGTAACTGCAGTTCAGCCCTTATAGAATTTATGTTGCTATTAAGAAGTTCTGCTGGTGTATGACTAGTCTAAAAATGAAAAACAAATCAATTTAAAGGCCAAAAGGTGAAATATTTATAATTTTTTGAAGTGAATACTTCTTACTCTAATGAATCCTATTTAGAGTTACTCGAAAAATCGTGGTGGGTGTAGTAACCTTGCGGTATATCGATTAGACTAATTTCTTATTTTAAAATATTTGTATAAAATAAAAGTAAATAAAATCAAACAAAATTAAATAAAAATAAATAAAATTTCATAAAATTAAATAAAATTTAATAAAATAAATAAAATTAAATAAAATTAAATAAAATTAAATAAAATTAAATAAAATTAAATAAAATTAAATAAAATTAAATAAAATTAAATAAAATTAAATAAAATTAGATAAAATTAAACAAAATTAAATAATCCACAAGGAAAATAAGTTTCTGTAGCTGGCTGTATACCATGTATCACAAAAAATTTGTTAAAATCCTTTATAAAAGGTATATAATTAAAAAACCCAATCGGGCTCATAAGGACAAAACGTTTTCGGAATCCATATTCCATCATCAGTGTCTAGGTGTAAATATGTTTGGAGCTACTAAATATCAGGGTAAAAAACCCGTTAAAAGTTATAGGTTACAATTTAGTTTGCATTATTCAATGTTACATTATTCAAAATTAAATAAAATTAATCAAAACTAAGTAAAGTTAACTAAAATTAAATAAAATTAAATTGAATCAAATAAAATTAAAAAAATATATATAAAAAAGTATAAAAATTCATAAAATTTTTTTAAAAATTATAATAAATATTAAAAAATTGTAAGAAAATTAAAAAAATATATAAAAAATTGTAAATCTGAAATAAAATTAAATGGAATTAAATAAAATTAAAAAATATACACTGGCGATCATAAAATCCGGGTCACCTTGAAAATCACCGTTATTTCATTTTTAACGAGCTTTATCGTAAATAATAATAACACAAATACAAACTAATGCATGTTTCTGGGAATTGTTGTCAGCTTAGCGGTTTCCTTTGTAACAAAGAATTATAATAGTGCCGATTTCGCGGAAAAGTGCACACTTCTCAAAATGAACGGTACCTGTAACTGCCGCTTGTTTTAAATGTCTCATTTGTGCTTCGACTTTCTGTTCAAACGCAACAAACAAACGTTTATTATTGCCGCCATTAGTGTTTATTAGTGCCATTATTAGTGTTTATTATTGTTTATTTTTTGCCAAAAATGCCTTGACTGTTGTTGAAACGGCACGCATTGTTGCGCTTATGGAAGACGGTCGCACTCAACGGCAAGTCGCAAGAACTGTGGCGTAAGCCTTTCTACGGTTCAACGAGTGCTTCAACGCTTTTAGGAGACGAGTTTGCTAACCAGGCGATCTGGCTCTGGACCAAGAAGAACGACCACGGCACGAGATGACCGTTTTCTTTTGTTTCAGGCTTTACGAAACCGGACCTGCGGTTATGCATCGAAATTGCCTACAGGAAGTACGAAATTGCAATGTTAGCGTTGCAACTGTCAGGAGAAGACTTCGTTCTTCTGGACTATCTTCTCGGGTAATGGCTACAGGACCGCCACTTGGCCAGCCGCATCGAGTTGCACGACTAGCTTTTGATCGACAATACGCGCATTGGGGAATTAATGATTGGAGCAAAGTGTTATTCTCAGATGAATCCCGTTTCTGTCTAACTGGATCCAATGGACGTGTAAGAGTTTGGAGGAGAACCGCTGAACGATTTTCACAAGCTTGCATTGCTCTAAGAATGCCATTTGGTGAAGGCTCGGTCATGGCTTGGGGAGGTGTATCTTCCGACTTCCGCACAGAATTACCCTTCATCGAAAATGGGTCCTTAACTGCCCGAAGGAACATTACGGAGATTCTGGAAGAACATGTTATGCCCACCATGGCAGGGCTTGGAGAAGACGCCGTTTTTATGCAGGACAACGCGTGGTCGCACGTTGCCAGGATTAGTATGCAATGCTTGGACGAGGTTAGAATTACGAAGTTACCCAGGCCAGCTAGGTCTCCGGACCTGAATCCCATCAATCATCTCTGAGACGATTTGAAAAAACGTATTCAAACCCATACACCTCCTACTAACAACGCACAGGAGCTTAAGGATCTGTTAGTGAAAGAGTGGAATAACATACCTCAACATGTAATCCGGAGAAAAATTGAGAATATGCCCCGTCGTCTGCAAGAGGTTATTAGAACAAGGGGAGGCAATACACGATATTAGTCATTAAAATTCCACTGATGTTTTACCACGTTCTGTATTTTTCATTTTCTCGTGTCTGTTTCAAGAATTTGGTTTGTTTTCTACTTTTTCAATAAAAACAATAAAAAAACCGTTTTTTTTTCTTTCAAAACAAACATTGATGACAAATAAAAAATACATTACCTTAAAAAAAAGGTTATTACTGCACCAGATGCAAAAATATTCAAGAAACTTGAAATTTTCAAGGTGACCCGGATTTTATGATCGCGAGTGTATATAGAAAATTTAAAAAAATACCTATATAAAAAATTTTAAAAAATCATGACAAATTTTAAAAAATAAAAAATTGTAAGAAAATTAAAAAAATTATAAAAAATTGTTTATCAAAAGTACAAGCTGAATATAGCCGCAAACGTCAACCAAGAATTAAAATATTTCGGTTTGGCAGTGATGGGATGTTTTTAGAATGCATAATGTTGTATGCTTCAAATATAAAGAGAGAAAGCTTTTAAAAAGTACATATCGATTATACTATTTTATGAATTCCGCAAATTTTTAATTTATATGAAACAATAACGAGTAAATATTTGTCTCTCTCGAGATTAATTGCAAACATTGATTTGACAATCGCCAAATCTCTTCCCTAATTTATCAAAAGGTAATTGCCAAAAAAAAAATTCTAATAATTAACTGCAATTAATCTCCAAACAAACAAATATTTACTCATTCTTGTTTTGTATTAATTGTTATATTATTGTTATTATATTGTAACTAAAAAATTGCAGAATTCATAACATAATATAAATAAAATGTACTTTTCTAAAGCTTTATCTTTTTATATTTGAAGCATACAGCATCTACATTATAAAAACATGCCAACACTGCTATACCGAAATTTTTTATTCCATGTTTGACATTTGCGGCTATAATCAGTGTGTACTTTCGGCAAAAAAGAATTAAATAAAAAAAATAAAATAAAAGAAAATTAAATTAAAATAAATAAAATTAAATAAAATTAAATAAAATTAAATAAAATTAAATAAAATTAAATAAAATTAAATAAAATTAAATAAAATTAAATAAAATTAAATAAAATTAAATAAAATTAAATAAAATTAAATAAAATTAAATAAAATTAAATAAAATTAAATAAAATTAAATAAAATTAAATAAAATTAAATAAAATTAAATAAAATTAAATAATATTAAATAAAATTTAGCACAGAAAGGCACTCTGGAGAAACAGCTGTATTGATAACAATTTAGAATAAATTTTGTAGAATCTTTAAAAAAAGTGTTTTCAGTGTTTTATTGTTATATAATACGAAAACTTTTTATCCACATTTTGTGCATACAACTTGCTTAACACATGGTTTAAATAGGGTCGCAGAAGAAATTATAAATAAATTTTCTCTTGTTAATAGTTTAATTTCTAATATGAAAAAAAAAATATTTCTTAAGGCACTTAAAAGAACTCAGTTTTATAAAGAACAGTTGTCGAATCTTCGTCTTCTAACAAAACATGTTGTGACTAGATGGTGAACTTGGTTAGAGGCTGCGATGTTTTATGCAGAAAATTTTGCACATTTTAGGCCAGTGATAATGGCATTAGCTGACGATTCTTCCGAACCACTTACACATTCGAAAGAGTTGTTTAAAAATCAAATAGTACAACAACTTTCATACATAAAATAAAACTATAATTTTGTGCCAAGTTGTAACGTTCAGCTACAGGATACGAGTTTATATTTAATTGAAGCAGCAAAATTAATAAAAAAATTTTTAAGTATCTTGCAAAACTGTCGAGGTACAAATTGGGGAAGTCATTTAAAAAAAAAATTAATTCAGTCATTGATAAAACTACTGGTTTGATATTTCTATCTAAGGTTGCAAATGGTTTAAGTGAAGCGTTTGATGAAACACCAAATGTAGAGGTTGAAGTTTCAAATAATTTTAAATACGCTCCGATAACTTAGGTGCGTAAACTTTTTATTTGAAAATTTTGAAAAACAAGTTTTGTTTTATTTTATAATAACAAGATTAACAACTAATATTTTATATAATTAATATATTTAAACGGATTATGACGTGCATATTTTGTTTAAATAAATGCATATACATGCATATTTAGCACAAATAATGTATACGCATATATCTTACTGTTCAGTCTACATATTTGCCTGACTCATGATAAGTAGTAAAGGAGCAACAGAATTAATTTCAATTATATCTATACATATAATAATATAACACTATAATTATTTGAAATTAATGTTTTTACATACCTCCAAAAATTTTACGAACTCTATGGAAGTAAACAACTGATAATTCCCACCTACAAATTCTAGAAAGTTTAAAACACTTTGTTTCCTTTCATTGATGGTATCATCATCAAACCTAAAAAAAGTAACACATTCAATGTATGCTAAAATAATTGAATTATTGGTAAAGGTATATTATTAAAATAGTCTCTTATCGAACTGTAAGGTCAAAGAGTACATTTCTTATTAATTTGTATTACAAATAATAATAAAGGTATATGTAATGAGTTCAAAGCATCGTATCTACTGATAAGTGATTATACAGTTTGTCCAAACGTTAGAATAGAGCGTAGACAAAAGAATGAAATTTATGTATTTGTTTAGAAGTTAGAGTTGGATATGTTCTTGAGCACTAATAACTGTTACCAGAAAGTATGTATGTATAAAGTATGTATCGTCCGTGACAATACTTTCATTTAGTACGCAGTGACAAAAGATTCAACATAAACCGAAGCATAAGTGGATACACTCACCTATGAGTTACCTACACTCGGATTCACCAGTAGATTTCAGCGTTGGCTCTTACGGACAATGTTAATCAAATGAAAGAAAACGCTGCAGCGTTGCTAGTTCATCGTCGGCCTCAAAGTGACAGAGCCGGCTTCGAACTTAACACTCCCTTACACACGGAGCACTTGCAATTTGGCACTGACATTCACTGATTTGCCCTAATGACTGTTCCAGAAAATATTCGGACGTCGTCGTAATATAGTGCTCAACAATTGATAAGGATCATAATTATGATTTCAAGTATTTTAAAAGTTTGTTGAGATCCTAGTATGATGACTTGAATAGAATAAATGAAAATAGACGACTTTAATATTTAACTTTTTTCTGACTCTAGTAAAAAATGGCCATAATGGCAAAATTTATTTTATTTCGTTTAAAATTGATAATAAAGTCGGGGTATTAATATTTTAAATACTGTGTCAAAAACATGGAGCATTTAGAGGTGAAAAGTTTCAAACAAGGACAAATCCTAGATTTATATGCGCGACAAATTACTTTGAATATGTTGATATATACCACAAAAACAAATTCCGATCTGACTCCAACACAAATTGTTTCTACAACAAGTACAGCGCTGGGTGTTAGCGATACGACAGTCAGGAAAATTCGTCAGGAAGGACTGGATCATAATGGACTTACTCAAAATTCTGGAAAACCCACGTAAACGGACCAAGAAGGAAACCAATCGGAAGTTTACCTACGATGAGAATATCAGGAGCCAATTGAGAAGACATGTTCACATGGAATTTTTTTTTAAAGAACATACCTCCCACAATCAAAGCTATCCTGGATGCCGTTAATTTACACGAACATTTGCCTAAATTTTCCAAAAGTACTCTATATCGACTATTGCGAGAGATGGGGTTTGTTTATGAAAAAAGAGGAAAGAAAGCAGTAATGATGGAACGTCCTGACATAATAAATTGGAGGCATAAATTTCTTAGAAAAATACAGAATTATCGAAATCAAGGATACAATATTTTCTATTTGGATGAAAGTTGGGTAAATATCGGACATACAGTAAATAAGGTATGGATGGATTCAACCATAACCAGTTATAAGGATGCATTTTTAAAAGGCTTGACTACTGGTCTAAATGATCCAAAACGAAGAGGTCCGAGGTTTGTCTTGTTACATGTTGGATCTGATAGAGGTTTTCTACCAAATTCAGAATGTGTATTTTTAGCAAAAAAAGAATCAGGCGACTACCATAACGAAATGAACGGCGAGTATTTCGAAGACTGGTTTGAAAATAAACTAGTCGCAAACCTCCCAAAAGGAGAAAAAAAAATATGGGAGTAATGGATATTACTACCATATCATTCATGCAAACAAAATTTCCCAAGAAGCTCCTAGAACAAACAACAAATTCAAGAATGGTTACGAGAGAAGGATATATTTTATGAAGAAGATTATTTAAAGTCAGAACTATTGGATGTAGCAAACAGTTATGCAGATATATACGACAAGTATAACATCGAAACTTTGGTCGAGAAATACGGCGTAGAAGTATTACGATTGCCTCCCTATCACTGTGAGCTTAATCCAATAGAGATGGTTTGGAGCCAAGTTAAACATTACGTTGCAGCTCGAAACACTGACTTTAAAAAAGATCGTGTGCAACAACTCATCCATGAAGCGTCTGCCAATGTCTCTGCTGAACAGTGGCAAAATTATACACAGCATGTCATCAGAATTGAAAAAGAAATGTGGATAGCTGACAACCTACAAGAAGATATCCTACCGGTGATTATCACAGCCAACACCGGCAGTTCAAGTGAGGACGATTTTTCCGACATGGAGTAGAGACCAGACACTGTTATTGTAAGTCTTATCTTTATTCATTAGGTAGCGTTTAGGCTACATAAATTTTTATTCTTTTATTAGCGTAATTTTATTCTTTGGCGTATACACACTTTTCTTTGTAATAATTGTTGGGCCTGTTAATAGTAATAATTGATCCAAGTTAGTATATATCCTGTCGGTATATAAATTAACAATTTAAATTTGTAGCCACTACGGAGCTACGAATTTTTTTTTGTAGCAGTTTCCCTAGTAGACTCCGTTCTGTTGTTACACCGTGTATAATTTAGTAAAAAAGATTTCAAAGAAAATAGTTTTATTAAATTTTGTGTAATTTGCAAAATCTTGAAGTTGTTAATAATGTTACATTTACTTCTAATAGGATTGCATGATTTAATGTTATCGTACAGGAGGGCCAACGCGGTCCTGTATCACACCTGCAGACTATGAACGTGCCTAGCAACGTCGCTTCTCATAAGCACTGTACTGAAATCCTCTCGTGAATTTGTCTTTAGACTATCTATCTATATAAAAGGTTACGACGACAACTCACACTGTTTGTCCGGTAGGATAATTACTAGCGCCACCTAGGAAAGAAATCTGAACTACCAATTGACATTACAATCTACTGAATCAATCATATTTTGTTCTTGAAACGATACGTTTAATTAATAATAATATTATTAATTTCTTATTAAGAATTATTATTATTATTATTCCAGATTTAGCCATACGGCTCACACTCCCTCTAAGGGGAAAATTCACTCATCCCAGATACCTACGGTATCAAAAGGATTGAGCTCTGGTGGGACTCTTTCCATGTTATCGAGTCCTAGGTGACTTGGTATGTCGGTGTATCTCCCAAAAATTTTCGTACGCATCTGGACGTCGAAAGTAACACAGCTTTCTGCATAATCTTATATAGATGTTCATTTAGACCCAGCTTTTTTATGTTTTCTAGGAGGCTCTTCGGGATGACTCCAGTGGTAGAAAGAATAATAGGTATCGTCTGGGTACTTTCCATTCTCCATTGTCTCCTGATTTGTATTTCTAGATCTCTGTACTTGGCGATCTTTTCGTTGTATTTAACACGTAAATTATTGGTGTTGGGTATCGCCACATCAATAAGTGTTGTTTGCTTAGTAATTTTATTAACTAGTATGAGATCGGGTCTATTATGGGCCACTGGTTGGTCTGTAAGCACAGTGCGGTCCCAGTATAGCTTGTAGTTGTCATTTTCAAGCATTCTATCAGGGACGTATTGATAATAAGGAAGATGGTCGGTTTGGAGAAGTCCCAGTTTGTCAGCTAGTTCTTGGTGGATAATCTTTCCTACTGAGTCATGACGGTCTTTATAATCAGTACCGACAAATGCCTGGCAGCCACCGGTAAGATGTTGGATAGTTTCTTGGGCTTGGCATCCATATCGGCATTTGTCATTTTGAACTTGAGGATCTTTAACAATATATTTCAGGTAATTTTTAGTTGGAATAACCTGATCCTGAATGGCAAGTAGGAAACCCTCAGTCTCGGGAAACATCTTTCCTGATGTCAACCAATAGTTCGACGCTGTATTGTCGACATATTCTTGGCTGATCTCATTAAGATATCGCCCATGCAGAGGTTTACTCATCCAGGCGCGCATTTTGTCTTGCTTAGTCAGGTGGTTTATGCGCATTTCTTGTTCCCTCAGTTTAAGCGGCGTCGTATCATCTACTGCGCAAATTGCTCGATGTAAAGTAGATGTCTCAGCCTGTACCTGAAAATAAGTTCTTAAATTAGCAATTTGTTTATCCAATTGCTCACCTATATCCATAAGTCCTCTTCCCCCTTGATACCGCGGTAATGTTGTTCTCTCTACTGCACTACGTGGATGATGTTTTTGCGCCTTTGTGAGAAGTGTTCTTACTTTCCGAGACCTCTATATCCGTTTTTGACCACTTTTTAATACCAAATGAGTAGCTCAGCGCGGAACAGGCGTACATATTTAATGCCTTAAACAAATTTTTACTGTTAAGATATGACCGATTTAGTTGTCTTACTCTTCGCACGAACTCCGAAGTTAGTTCGGTTTTCATTTGTTTATGGTCAATTTTCCGCGCTTGTTTTACTCCGAGATATTTGTACATATCATTTTTACCCATTGCCTCGATGTTTTGGCCATCTTGCATATCGAAACCTCCGGGCTGAACCTTTCCTCTGACTATGTTTAGTATACGGCACTTGTCTAGTCCAAAATTCATACTGATATCATTTGAGAAATTTTCTACAGTTTTTAGCATCTCATCTAGGTGGTTTCGAGTGGAAGCCATTAATTTTAAATCATCCATATACAACAGATGATTAAGCTTCGCTACAACAGTGTTGTTATTTTTGATGCTAAAACCTGAGTCAGTAGAGTTCAGCAGCTGAGATAGTGGGTTCATTGCTAGGCAAAACCAAAGTGGACTTACGAGTCCCCCTGGAAAAGCCCCCGGTTAATAGGGATATCTTCAGTTTCGATATTAATTTCACCCGGTATTTGAAGGTGAATTTTAGTCTTCCACTCTGCCATTATATGCTTCAAAAAGGTCACGAGATTATCATCGACTTTATATATTTTCAATATATCTATAAGCCATTCATGCGGCACTGAATCAAAAGCCTTCTTGTAGTCAATGAAGGCAGTAAAAAGGTTTCTTTTTTTGTTGTATGCCTGGTTAGAAATGACTGAGTCGATAATAAGTTGTTCCTTGCAGCCCATGGACCCCTTAGCGCATCCTTTCTGTTGAGGCTCTATGATATTGTTCAGAGCACAATGTTGGTAGATACGCCGGGCCACACAGGATGTGACCAATTTGTACAAAGTTGGAAGACAAGTAATTGGGAGGTACTTTGCTGGATCTTGGGTGTTACTTTGATCCTTCGGTATTAGATAAGTGGTTCCCTGAGTAAGAAATGATGGTATTTCCTGTGAATTAGAAATAATATTATTAATAAATGCTGTTAAAAGCTCATTAACACTCCAAAACTTCTTTAGCCAGAAGTTTTGAACTCCGTCTGGTCCAGGAGATTTCCAGTTATGAAGCTCTTTGACAATGTTCGAGACTTCTTCAGTGGTGAAAGGTTCATAAGGAATATTACTGTAGTGTTGACAGTTGTTCGTCGTTTGTTCAATCCATCCAGCATTGTTGTTATGAGTAGCTGGCGTCGAAAGTTGGTTTCCCCAAAACTCATGAATTTCTTCTTGGCTTGGGTAGGATTTATTTACATTTTCTACGGTGGAATTAAGTTTTCTATAGAAAGCTTTCTCTGCATTCTCAAAAAGTATATTGTCGCATTTACGGTTGTTACTAACTTTGTATCTCCTTAGGCGACCTGAATAAACGGAGAGTTTTTGTTTTAATGTGTCCAGGCAGTGTTGAGCTGTGTTGCTCTCTGGATCATGTTGTGAGTGTCTTGGAGTGTTCAGAATTATTTCTTCAGTTCTTTTAATTACTTTTCGACTTCTTACTCCTCGGATGTATTCTGTAATTTGTCCAATATCCCTGCGCAATAATTAAATTTTACTCAGCAGTCTTTTTTCCCAGGGTGCAATTCTGTTTTCAGTCCTTCCGATATTAGTTCCCCGCCGTGTTCTGATCTTAATGCCCATAACATTAGCAATTGCTGTTGCAGCACAATAAATCAGCATATGCAAATATTCTAATGTATGGGCTTCCACGATATAATTGGGTAGGACTTCAGTGTTCATAATTTGTAACAGCGCACCTAGTTTCTTACAAGTTTATTTTTGGTAGCGGTGGTCTGCTAAGTGGGTTTGTACCATTAAACTCTTGTACGGCACGTGCCATTTCTCTTAACAGGCTATCGTGCAACTCGTTGTTGTCCTGCTGCGTGTTAACAGGTTGAGTTTCTTGTATGACGGGCTCAGGAATCTGCTCATTTGGGATTTGATTATGGACTTGATCCACAACTAGCTTATTATTATATATATATATATATATATATATATATATATATATATATATATATATATATATATATATATATATATATATATATTTCATATTAATATTGGTTGCTGTAATTTTAAGATAAAATTTAATAAATAAAATTATTTAAAGCTTTATGTTAGTTTAGGTTTAAACACCTAGCGCCACTTAGGAGAGAAATCTGAACTACCAAGTGACATGAATAAACTTATCTGGGAAATAAAATGTAAAATATTTATTTACCAAATAAAGTACCGAATAAGAAGTTATCTAGAAGATAAATTGTGTCTATTGTAGTTTGTTATTATGTTGTAGGTTATAGCGAAATGAAAAATATAACCTAAATATTATTGTTTATTGAGAGATATTGAGAAATATTTATTGTTGGGTGAGAGACATGGATCCGGTATTACAAGATATAATGAAATCAAAGAGTATGATGTTTAATGTTAATGAACTTAGTGCGAGAATATATTTGATGCAGAATCGACCATTTAAATTTTTGTAATGATAAAGACTTTTTTAAAGGTTAAGATTAAATAAACCGATAGTGATTTATATTGTTAAAAAATATTGTAAATAGTTGTTAATAAAAGAATAAAAAAGTAGATATTCTACCTCTTTTTCTTCACTTGGTTTGGACATTCCATGTTTTCATCATCTCGGTATGGATTTATTAACGTTTTTCCAAGGGACATTGGTGCTGTTGATTAAATAATCGCAGTACAGGATGCCAAAATTAAAAATATTGACATATTACCTGGGTTGTCTGATTTTTTTAATGATTATAAAATACATTAAATTGTACAAAAACACTCAGAATAAGTATACAAAATATCCAGAGTGTAACACGAAATTCTCAAAATTTAAAATAAATATTCTATAGAATATATGGAATATTGATTGTAAATTCTGACAATTTCGTGATACTTCTTGGATATGATGGTACCTACCAGGTAGGTATAAATAATTATGTGTTCTTGATAAAAAGTTTTAAATGAAAATAATAGAAATCTAAAAATCACTAAACAATCCATGAAGAAAATTTCTATAATGAATTCCATATTAAAACCAGATATGTAACAGAATTTTTATGTATGGAAGAGAAAGTTTAGATACTGTTTTATCCAATGGAAGTGGCTGTAAAATTGAAATGATTCAACCGATCGGTAGAAAATGTAATACAAAACACGAGTTTTCCCAACAAATAAATTGCCAAACTAGAATTACGCCGGTTTTCTAAGTAGATCGATTTAATAAGACGAGTTTACGCAAACGTTCCGCGATCCTCCATAAGTGACTTATTTGTTATGAAAGTTGCACAACAGACTAAAATATCATTTTGTTGTCATCCTAGCCTTAAATAGGAGGAAGTAAGAGAAAAATGAGTGGAGTGACTGTAGATGGCAATTGACTGGATCCCCCGTCGCACAGTGACAAACAAAATCACTAGTACTAATATAAAAAGCTACAAAAAGAGTAAATATATATCCATTACTATTAAACTAATTAAGTTTTTTAATCACATAAAACTAAAAATACTAAATGAGAAGCACCCCTCCTCAGATATTAATATGCAGAAAAGTAACAATATTACTAAATATTAGCCTACCTGTTACTTAGAATGTGGGCAAGTGAACGGTTAGGTATCCACATGACCTACATCAGTTTTACTATAAAATATGTTAAATGTTTATAAAAAAAACACTGTAAACTTTGGTTTTTATCTTTCATTTAAAATGTATTATTCAAATTCGTTATTTATGCCAAGGTTTAGCTTAAAATAAATTTAATGAATATGTAGTTACTTACCCCAACTATAGTGTATTTTTATGTATGAGAGAGTAATAAAACAATAAATTATGTATGCAAATCCCTAAACTGTTGATACGGGTGACTCAATGAAAAACAGATATTTGTCAACAAGTTTACAGAAGTATATAGGAAAACAATTTTAAATTGAGTATGACCACCAGGTATAAAGGTTGGAGCAGAATAGAATACAATAGTTGTGAGGGTTACTAATCCCTAAATAAGGTTGCCAATGTCGGAGTGATGGAGGTTAACAGGTACTAATGAATTTGCAAGAAATGTAAGATGTTTATTTTATTGGTTATATATAACCAATAAAAGTTTAATAAGTACCTACCTATTTGCAAAATAAAGTTTAATTCTTTAGATAAAATAAAACGTTTTATTTTATCTATTTGCAAAATAAAGTTTAATTCTTTGCCTATTTGCAAAATAAAGTTTAATTCTTTAGATAAAATAAAACGTTTTATTTTATCTGAAATGAGTGCATTCCACGAAGTAAGGGTTTCAACAATCAAACATTTAATTCTTTAATTCCAGGAATCTACGACAGTAATTGACTAGATAATTACCTTCTAAACTTATTCCACAGAAAATGTGATAGTGGGTTTTTCCATTTTGTATATAGGAAGGTCCAAGTGGCGTATTCAAAATTCTTAACAGTTCACTAAAAGTAGGTACTTCAGTTGCAAGGTGCAGTTTATTGTGTATACTAGTGTTATGGAAAATTTGGAAGTGCCGTGTAAACGCCGAAAAATTGGTCCTCTAACAGTTAATTAAAAAACATTAATATTTAATTGTTTTAAATCATTTACAGACAAACGTTTATGTGAAAGTGTTGATGAGACCGTTGAGTTAGTTATCAGTACACTTGGTGTTGGGAAATCTACGATTTACAGAGTTATTAAAGAAGAGAAATGTGGTAGTTTTCAAATGCCACGTAATGCTCCAGGGAAACAAAAAAATTTCAAATAGAATATCATTTTAAAGAAGGACTTCGACGGAAAGTGCATGAATTCTTCTTTAGACAAGAATTTCCAACATTGGAATTAAAGTTCTTGTCTCAGTTCGAGATGATAAGGATTACCCAGAAATGAGTCGAAGTACGTTATGGAAACTTTTAAAAGAAATAGGCTTCCGCTGGAAAAAGAATCCCAGAAAGTCTATTTTATTAGAAAGAAGCGATATTGTCATATGGAGAAGACATTTTCTAAGAACCATAAAGGAAATGAGAAACCAAAAAAGAAAAATATTTTATCTTTATGAAACATGGATCAACGAGGGTCATACACCAAATAAATTTTGGCAGGATGAAACTGTTACAAGTCAAAGGCACGCTTTTGTAAATAACTTATCTACTGGTTTAAACCCACCATCAGGAAAGGGACGCAGGCTGATAATAGTACACATTGGCAGTTCAGACGGTTTTGTTGAAGGTGGTTTATTAACTTTTGAATCAACTCGTACCGGTGACTACCATGAAGACATGAACGCTGATGTCTTTCAAGAATGGTTCGAACAAATGATAGATCTTCTTCCTAAGAACTGTGTAATAGTAATGGATAATGCAAGTTATCACTCCAGACTTATAGAAGGACTGCCCACAACCAAGTGGTTAAAAAAAGACTTGCAGAATTGGCTGAGTTCAAAAAATATTACGTACCATCCCGGATCTATAAGAAAGGAACTTTATTCGTTGTGTGCCCTTCATAAAGAAAAATTTTAAAAATACGAAATTGATGAAATTGCCAAAAATCGTGGAATGACAGTACTTAGATCCCCACCATATCATTGTGAATTAAACCCGATTGAACTGGTATGGGCACAGATAAAGAGTGAAGTTTCAAGAAAAAATACCACTTTTAAAATTCATGATGTTAAACAGTTGTTTTTGGAGGCCGTAAATAATGTAAAACCTGAAAACTGGGAAAAGGCAGTAAATCACACTATTAAAGAAGAGGGAAAAATGTGGAAGCTGGACAATATTACTGATAAAATGATCGAGCCAGTTATTATAAATCTTGGTTCTGAAAGTTCATCTTCTGAATCTGATTTGGATTTGTAACAAGTAAGTTTTATATTAATATTTTTATTCATCTATTTAACATACCTTAGACGGTTTTAAAAACTCTTTTTCTCTTTTGTAATTTTTAAAAATTAAAAAAAATGTGAATTTTTTAAAACCCTTTTTAATGTAGGCCAGTCAGTTCTAATATAGTGTGTAATAAAAGAGGTCACTTTTGTTTACATACACATAACACTTTATAACACTGAAATAATTCATTTATTTTTTACAATTATTCAAAGTAATTTTTCAATTAATCTTGAGCACGCCCATGGAGTGGTCGGAGCTACCAGTTAAAATTATGCTAATTACTCTCTCGTTCATAAAAATAAACTATAGCATTAAGTACTATTTTAAAAATTAACCAAAAAAAATTGTTCTCCAGATTAAAGTAAAATTATAATGTTCGTAAACACATACCAACAAATTAATTCATTACATTTCATTAATTTGAAACCTACATTTTTAAAATTAATTATTGTTATCAGACATAGGCAAGAGTTCAGAATAATTTAAGATAAGCAACTTACTCCATGGACGAAAATGAAAATGAAATTTCTATTTTTAGAGTTTAATCTTCGAAACCTATAGCATGAAATTTCGGTTTTGACTTTTGGCAACAAAATGTGAGGCATTTGAAATAAGCCTAAAAAACGCAGAATTTAAACTTTCATATTAAAAACGATCTAAAATGTTTAAAACAGGTTCTTTTCGATTACTTACACATATACGTTTTCTGAAAGTACACAACTTCAGCTACAAATTCCATCCAATATCATCTTCGTGGAGGCATTTCCCGTGACGTGCAATCGTTTGTAATGTGAAAGTTTAAAATCTGCGTTTTTATGCATATTTTAAATTCCTCATATCTGTTGCGAAAACCCAAAATCGAAATTTCATGTTAAAAGTGTTAAAGAATAGGCTCTAATAATCGAAATTCCATTACGACCGGTGAATGGAATTGATGAATTTTATTGATCTCATGAGAATCGTAAAAAATGGCAAAAATCGCGCAACGTTTATTTATTGAACAGATTTAAGGAAACTGACTTTATTTGCAGCCAAAATACAAAGATTAAAAATTGCATACAAAAGCTGTACTCGTCACATTTAAAATGTATTTTGATTTTTATCGACAGGAAACTTTGATCAAAAGAGATTCGATTTTTACCGTCGAGTTGATACAAATTTTATTTAAAATTTATTTCGTGTGCGTTTCGTTTCGAAACTGACTTTCAACATTGCCGGTCGCTTCAACCATTGTTTCTAAGAGAACAGTTCATTCTACGAAAAAAGTGTCCATAAACATTTTTGTTCACAATTATCTCAGTTACATTTTTTATTTATAATATTTTTGTCTACAGCGTACAGATTGTTGGTAACTCCATTTTCCCACTCTGCCAGGGCAAATTTAGGAGAAAGCCGGAGGTACGAGTGGTAAACTTTTTTGCATATTTTTTGGGGTTCCAAATTTAACATTATCGGCAAAATTCAGCTTGTTCGTATGATTTTTAGGATCAAATCTCTGACGACTGGACTAACTACTAAGAATGTTGTTATAAAATATTCTGTAATTGCACCATATCGCTCTTTCCCTAAATAAATAAGAGAAATATTCAATATGAAGCATTATAAAAATTCAGTAACTATACTAATGTTCCGTAGAACCTGTTATACGGGGTATTTAAAGAGTTACAGCCAATATTACATAAAAATCGTATCAAATTTAATGACCTGTATAATTACGATAATCTATTACAACGGGAAATAATACTGCAAATCCTTAAATACTAGCCGTCGAGAATTTAAACCATGATTAAAAATTTGTAAAGACACTAACGGTGAAATTCTACATGATAAAAACTCAGTTCTTAACAGATGGGCACAATATTTCAGCGAACATCTAAATATAAACGATATTGAAGGAGGTTGCAACATAGAAAATCAACAAAATCTACAACGTCAACTACACAGTGACGTTGAACCCAACAAGAGAAGAAGTGTCAAATGCGATCCTAAAACTCAAAGACAATAAAGCCCCAGGAATCGATGAAATCTGGTAGGAAATGTATAAAAAAGGTGGTGATCACCTTTTTGCAGAAATCCATAAACTAATAGTACTTATATGGCAAAATCAATGGGTACCAGAAGAGTGGCTGAAGGGAATAATAAATATGTCCGTTGCATAAAAAGGGTGATCAACTGGAGTGTAAAAACTATAGAGGCATTACTCTGTTAGCAACTGCGTATAAAATCTACGGCAATATATTATTTGAAAGACTTAAACATTTTACAAAGGATATTGTTTGTCAATATCAATCCGGATTTACTGCTGGAAAGTCAACTACACATCAAATTCAAGCACATAGGCAGATTCTAGAAAAGTCACTAGAATATAACATAGATACACACCAAAGTCTCTTCATTGACTTCAAAGCAGCCTATGACAGTGTGAAAAGAACTGCATTATATAATGCAATGATAGACTTTGTGATCCCACCTAAGTTAGTTAAGTTGACCCAACTAACAATGCAAAACGTAAGCTCATGCGTTAGAATTGAAGAAGAAAACTCTATGTTCTTTGACATTAATAATGGTCTAAGACAGGGGGACGCGTTGGCGTGTCTTCTCTTTAATATTGCCTTGGAAAAGACAATCAGACAATTAAATATTAGAATGAATGGAACTATTTTTAATAGATCGACGCAAATTCCCGCATTCGCTGACGATATAGTTATAGTATGCAGTATGAGAGACATGGTGCAGTGTTTTACTGAGGCTTGCGGACGCAGCAAGTGAATTAGGACTTGTGGTAAACGAGGAAACAACCAAATATATGTAAACGAGGAAACAACCAAATATATGTTAGTTTCTAAAAACCCTCGAATTATCCAACAGAGAATTCAAATTAATAACCATACCTTAGAGCAAGTCAAAGAATTTACACATCTTGGATCGCTAGTAAACGCAACAAACACGACAAGCGACGAAATAAAAAGCCGCATACCAATAGCAAACAAAACTGTTCACGGTCTCCAGAAACATTTAGGAAATAAAAATATAAAACGTGTAGTAAAGCTTAATATAAACAAGACCTTAATAAGACCGGTTTTGATATATGGGGCTGAAACGTGGACCTTATCTCAAAATGATGAAGGACTTCTTGGTAGTTTTGAGAGAAAAATTCTTAGAAAGATTTTTGGGGCCGTAAATGAAAATGGGCTATGACGAAGATACAACTTTGAACTATATCAGTTATACACCGATCCAGATATTGTGAAATTGCTAGGATGTCAGATCACGAATACACGAAGAGATTAACATTTTCAAAACCAGAGGGCACAAGAAGCAGAGGACGACCACGAATGAGATGGATTGATGATGTGGAAGACAACCTACAGATTCTAAGGGTTAGAAGATAGAGGGAAGTTGCTAGGAATCGACAGGAGTGGCGACTTCTTTGCGAGCAGGCCAAGATCCACAACGGATTGTCGAGCCACTTATTATGATGGTTACAACCATAGTTATTTAATTATTGTTAAAAATTATAAAAATCGTTAAGTTTTATAGCATTCATTAAATTGAATGAGTCACACAAGTAGATTATTTTTTGGTAATTTTAAATGGATCACGCTGTGTTCTATATCACTATCGAAAAGTACTATTACCATACTTAATATTTTAAGGATTCCCTATGAGTAAAGTTATTGGTTTTTTTTTAATATTTTCATTTTTATACACATGAAGTAGATATTCATTACGTAGGTAAACACATTTTGAGATGGCCATATACAGTTTTCAGTTAATGTTTATTAATTCAGTATTGTGGTATACTTTAAATTAGCAATCATTATTGTTTATTAATTCAGTAATCAATTCACCCTTAATTAGCAATAATGAATTATGAAATGGTAGATATGATCTGGATGGACGTGCATTAACTCGTCCCCGGGATTAAAATTACCAATTTGGTTAATCTACCTGAAGATACATACACCAATTCGTCCCAGAGAATAGCAGGTAAATAAAAATAGATCCATGAACTCGTTCCCGTAAAATTATGAATCAGTATTAAAGTATTATGTCACCATTGAGATTTTGAATACAGAAATAAGATTAAAATATTTTTTCTCTTATGTGGTATTGCTACGAGATATTTTGGTTATAAAAATTAAAATGTGTATATGTATATATTTATTATATAGGTACCTTTAAATACATTAATATTTTACAAAACAAAGTACACTCATCAATTATACAGATAAAG
This sequence comes from Diabrotica undecimpunctata, assembly GCF_040954645.1. Lineage (NCBI taxonomy): Eukaryota > Metazoa > Arthropoda > Insecta > Coleoptera > Chrysomelidae > Diabrotica > Diabrotica undecimpunctata. The sequence continues at coordinate 117,548,850 of NC_092807.1, read as the reverse complement.
ACATTGCTTTGTTGACCATAGGAATTAAGATTTATTGCAATCCCATCTCTAGAGTATATTTATTATAATGCTCTAAAACTAATTTTTTGGTTATTTTTTAGACTTAATAGCAATACAAATAAATAAGTAAATAAGTAATATGCTTTATTGTCACTGAAAATTGTACAAATTTTATGGACAAAGCTTATAACAATAAGACAATAAAGAAGAAAAAAATCAGAATAAGAATTGTTTGTACTTTTAAATAAAAAAAAATAAAATTCTTCCAAACTTACAACATAAACAATACTACCTAATTATGAACCTACAAACTTCGTAAAATGTACCTAACAAAAAATAAAAATTAGGAAAGCAGATTAAGGAATTAAGGGCTCAAATATTCCACCTCCTTGTGCTAAACAGTCACCAAATCTATCATACAGATTTCTCCTCATATTTTGGAGTAGGGCTGGTGTACTGCTTGCATAGAAATGAAGTATTTTTGCCCTTAATTGGACTAGGTTTGTGGCCCTTTCAAACTGATGCCTATAAATGTTTTCTTTGAGAAAACCCCAAAAAAAGAAATCGTTAAGCGCTAAGTCACAGGATCTAGCGGGCCATTTAATTGTACCACGTATACTTATCAGTCGATCAGGAAACGTTTGATTAAGGAAGTCAATAGTTGTTCTAGAGCCGAACACCCATCCTGTTGGAAATAAACCTCCTGAAAATTAACGGGAAGGCGTCGAACTGCCGGAATGATCTCATTCTGTGAAAGTTGTAAATATTTGGGCCCGTTTAGGTTTCCATCGATAAAAAACGGACCGACAATATGGTCGCCTAACATCCCAGTCGAAACATTTAACTTTTGCAGATGCTGCGTTCGCACTCCAACACTGAGGTGCTTATTTTTCCGAGAATAATACCTTGCAACGGATGGATTGTGTTTTTATGTAATGAAAATTAAGATTCGTGAGAAAATTAAATATATTTTAAAAAGTGTACATTTTCATTCTGTTAATCTAACATAAATTGACAAAACTCCATCCCCCTAAATTTATCTTCCGAAGACAGTTCTTATGTTGGTTGTATCTTAAAACAGTGATACCCATTCCTTTTGAGAACTTGCTGGACAGTTCGAGCATTCACGTTAACTTCCCTAGCAATTTGTACACAATTGCAGGGAAGATGTAATTGCACAATTACATCCTTGTTTTAGCGTGTAGTTGCAGCTTTAAATTTACATATTTCAACTGTGAGTTATATTTCTCAGGCCGTAAAAACTAATACACTTCTATCACCGCCCAAAAAACGTACCAGGTCTAAGAAAGTTGCCAAGACTAATTTAATAAATACAATCGAAATTCGTAATACAATTTACAGTATGTATGAAGGAAGTAAGTATACTTTTCGTTAGATATCATAAAGTGTATTAAGTGCATTTGAAAATTTAGTTGTAACAACACATTTCAAAGTAAACAAGTAATGAAAAAAGTGTTGTTTTTGTTTAAGTATTCCATTTTACATCTTTATACGACGCATACAAGCTGCTCAAATTGTTTTTAACAAGATTATTTTTTAACTCTTGTTTTGTTTTTATTTATTTACATTAAATATTAATTTGTTTTGTTGTATAATCCACTTTTGCAATATGTGACCTATTTGATTTAAAATGGATACAGGATTTTTTTATACTTTGGAAACTATGTCAACTTCGATCTTTGTCAATGATAATGACGTGCAACGGTAGGTAAATTAAATGGACTGTAGAAAATAAAAATACTCAATAGTATATAAAAAATATTAACTATACTAATAGTTTACATACGAGTATTTTACTATTTATAAAAATATGCTATACATTTTGCAAAATCAAATCTTGAAATAGATCCGTTTTTATATTCGTCTATTTTTTTAACTATACATTGCTTACGTCTTCGCACAGTTGGGTCACGTATTCTTGAATTTTCTTGAATTACAAATAACTTGGCATTCAATTTAGCATGGAAAGATTCACATGCATTTGTGCTCCTTTCAATACTATCGCTGAGTTCAGTCCATAAACAAGGCGGAAATACGGCATCTTCGGAAATATAATTCTGGACCATATTCTGGATATGGACAGTAGCTAAATGTACCATGGATACATAATTTGATACTTTTGTAAATATACGTTTTGGTAAAACCGGTAGAGTTTTTCTTCTGTTCTTACTAGTGTTGCCCAAATGCAAGAACAAGACGAGACTTAGACAGTCTTGGTCTTGGTCTTGCGGCAATGCACCTGGTCTTGGTCTTGGTATTGCACTTCCGGTCTTGGTCTTGGTCTTGCAGCAAGAGTCTTGCAAGTCTTGCAGTTACCCATTAGCCTATTGCTATTTATTAAACGTTGCTTTAGATCTTAGAACAACGTAACAGAGTAAGTACATTTTAAGCTTGAATTAACATAGCCATAATAAAGCCATAATAAAGGTCGAAGAAAAACGTCATGGCTTATAAACCTGAGAGATTGGTTTAACAGATCCTCTGCATCTCTTTTCCGAGCTGCCGTCAACAAAATTACTATAGCCAATTTGATAGCCAACGCTCGACAATCGAGCTCGGCACATTAAGAAGAAGAAGAATAATAAAGACCAACCAAATTAATAAATGTCTAAACAACTGAAATCGGTTGGGGTTTGAAGCCACGATCTAAGCGATCTGTGCCTATGCTCTAACTAGCTCATCTATCTACCATGCCCCACGGAAGTCAATCTGTTTCTTAATAAACGTTTGCATTTACTATGCTTACATGTGCTAAAACGTGGTTAAAACACAAAAAAAAACAAATTAATGACATCAGCATGCCTGTACTTTAAAGAATATTATCTGCCTAGAAAGGAATTGATGGACATTATGGGCAAAAAATCCACATACATGTATCAAGGGCACAGATTTTTTAGGTGATCAGATAAAAAACTATAATCCACTTAGTAAAGCAAAATAAATGTTTTTACCAATCTTATTTCTACTTTTATATAAAAAACTAACTTTCTAATAGTTAAATAAAAAATAAAGAATAAAGAAAAAATAAACAATAGATAAAAAAGCAATGATAATCAAAAGAAGTTGTTTTAAATTAAGGAGATACCTACTTAATAAATACATTAATTTACCAAACTAAAGTAGTAGGTAGATAATATATGTAATTGGTAATAAAGTAATAAGTAGATTTTTTACATCTCCACTTTTTCTAGCGGTTATTAAAAAGCTTGTAATATTTCCACCGAATTTTGGTTTTTCAGGAACAAATATTTGTAATTCCTTTATGTGAAAAGATATTAGATGCTTCCTTAAACCTGACGTGTTTCTGGTGTTCATTTTCATTTCAACCTTCCTATGTAGGCACAATTTACACAAAGCAATTTGGGATGCATAAATTATTTCGAAAAACTCTTCAAATTTGCTTTTAGGGCTTTTAGATCTATAACTCCAACGCTCATTACTCCGACTAGAACTATTTGAATCTTTGTCCCTCATGTCAGATTGTAAACTTGTCACTCCGGGAACAACAAGGATTAGATGAAAAACAATTATTACATAATTAGACTCAAAGGAAAGCTCAATTGGGAATGAAGTTAAGTGATGTCGAAAAAGTAACTATTATACTATTATAATTTAAGTTCGTTACTATCCAATACTCTAAGTATCTAATAACAAACGTTACTTACTAATATCTTTTATCTAATAACTCTCGTTACTTTTGACTGTTTCAGCAAATTTTCTTTAACCGAATGATCTCATCGCACACTCAGCAGAAACAATTTATAGCCTTAGGCCGATAAGATTTGTTTATTTAGATTACTCCTGACTAAATTATAATGGGAAAAAAATTGAATTATTAAGTGGTTGTTCGTAATAATTATATTTTTTTAGCTAGGGTGACATATTTTAAAAAATATCGATACGATATTATTGTCGGCGTCGCAATGCAAGAAGATTATTTTTATGATTAGAGAGCGGCTATTCTCAAAATATGGACAATTAATTTTAGAGCAAAGAAGTCTGCTGGAAAATGTACAAAATATTTTATTTTTACATTGTAATTATGACCTCTGAGCACGTGTCAAATGTGTTTTTTTAATGAATATTTTAATTCGGTATGTATGTTTATGGTATTGTTTGTAATTCGCATACATTTTTCAAATTTTATTACATATTTTTTTGCATCTCATAGAGTCTTTAAGCACATAGCCGAACTACTATAGTCGCTAAAACCACACTCAGTCCTAACTGCAAGACGCAAGATTCTCGCAGGCTTAGTCTTGTTCTTGCTTTTGCACGGTCAGTCTTGGTCTTGGTCTTGCTAAAATTAGGCGGTCTTGGTCTTGGTCTTACAAAAACGCAAGAACAAGACCAAGACTGCAAGACCAAGACCGATTTTGGGCAACACTAGTTCTTACAAAAAGTGTTACAAATAGGGGAATGTCTTTGACTGTTAAAGTACTTAACTGGGCAGGATTTTCTCTTCAAACAGAATGTATTACCTTGCAAGACTTCTCACAAATGTCATCGGTTGATTTAAGTACCTTTACACCAACACTCACTACCTGACTATTTAGTTTTTTCAATTATTTTTTTCATGAATATGTTCTAGTTCACTGTGTATAATCAAGTTTTCGGCACCCACAGTATAAATTTTAGCTTTACAGGAGCGAATCGCACATCTCCAACACAATTCACCACTTTTTAACGTCTTTATGTCTTGTAAATTTTTGAGATTCCACTATTAAACAAGTTTTCCACGTCCACTAAAACTTTTAGAGCATTCCATAATGTTTTGCTTGAAAGTAGTTATTACAAAATGAAAGTAAAAATAAATTTAAACTTTCTTAAACTAAAGTTGGTTGTTCCAGAAATTATAATCCCCTGCTCGGGGACCAGTTGAATAGTGTCATTAAAGTACCGTAATTCGCATCGGTAGAAATTAAGGCCAGGATTATCTTCTAGTACCTGCTCGGGCAATTAGTAAGGGTCTACTATTATTAATAGTAGACCTTTTCAATAAATGTATGTGTGGAGATCAGGAAATTCCTAAAGATTGGAATAAATCTTATATAAGCTCCATATATAAGAGAGGGAATAAAAGAGACTGTTCCAATTATAGAGGTATTAGTGTGACGAGCTCTGTGGGCCGGTTGTACGGCAGAATATTAAAGAAGAGGGTTGAAAGACAGATACAAGATATTGAAGAACAAAGCGGCTTTCGTACCGGGAGATCCTGCCTTGATAATATATTTATCCTACGACAAATAATTGAAAAGCGTGTCGAAAGAAGTAGAGAGACCCATTTGGTATTTATAGACCTTGAGAAAGCATATGATAGTGTCCCGTTAAAGAAAATGTTTGAGGTCCTCGAAAGGTCCGGATTGGATTCGTACAATTTATATATCCGAGCGATATATAAATTGTACGAAAATGCAGTTAGTTGTGTAAAAATTGGAACCAGAACCTCAAATGAATTTTGTCACTAAAGTCACTAAAGGCCTAAATGAAGGATGCTGTTTGTCACCGACACTCTTTAAAATATACGTCCAAGAAGCATTGAAAAATTGGAGAAATAAATGTAGATTTATGGGCATCGAAGTGGGACAAGAAACTCTGTATACATTGTTATTTTCAGATGATCGGGGGGTGGTTGCAACCGATGAGGAAGATATAAATTATATGAATCGAAAATTATTTGAGGAATATGCCAAATGGGGGCTTACTGTAAACATAAGCAAAACAGAATATTTAAAAATTGGAGGAAATACCACAGATCTGAGGCTTGAAGACGCAGTTATAAAAGGCTGCAACCAGTATAAATATCTAGGAAGCATCATATCAGCAGATGGCAGAGTTAAGATAGATGTACAAAACCGAATAACCCAAGGGAAAAAATGCATCCGAATACTGAATTCATTACTGTGGTCTAATAAAATAAAGATGCATACCAAACTTCGCGTATACAGAGCAATTGTAGAACCAATTACCACATATGGTGCTGAATGTTGGACGATGACAAAGAATGAACGAGATAAAGTAGACGTTGTGGAAATGGATTATCTTAGGTCATGTCGAGTATCGAGAATGGAAAGAATCAGGAATGAGGAAATACGAAATCGTACAGGAATTAGAGATACTCTTTCAGATAGAATACAAGGAAGGCAATTACAATGGTATGGTCACGTGATGAGAATGGAGGAGGAGCGGTGGCCAAAGAAAGCCTTAATGTATGTTCCGCCAGAAAGAAGGAAAAGGGGAAGACCACCAAATTCCTGGAGAAGAGAAATTACAAAAACAATGCAATCTAGAGGCTTAGAAGAGGGAGATTGGAGAGATAGGAAAATGGATGGAGGCTGAAATGCGGGAAGCGGCAATCGCCGTAGGACCCCCGTTATATGATGATGACCTGCTCGGGGACGAATTGGGGGCCGACGATCTGGCTATTGGGGAATGCAATAAAAGTGCATTTTAGTTTTGGAAACATTTAGATGTAAACTGAACATTTCGATATGATGAACTATCGCATTTATTATATTTTGTAGTTCTTGTGCGTTGCTTGCTATTAGGGCGGTATGGACAGCGTACCTGATGTTGTCTATTTTCTGAACATATACAGGATGGTGTATCGTCAAACGGACCATACGATACTCAATGAGAAATTCTAAATTATTGAATTTCTGCTTCCCTAATTATTTTACACCAAAAGTCAACCAAAACTATATGTAGGGGACTGAAATATGTATCGAAAACAAATGTTAAAATTTTTCTACGGATTAAACGTATTCCAAAATTTTGCAAGAATATAATACATTTTTCAGGCCACCTCTTAAAGTCAGGCCACACACGTTGCAAGAATGTGTATGACGTGTTGCGTGTGGTCATATTGATGTTTCTGATATTTGGCAATATTTGAATTGCCAAAATTTTTATTTTGTAATTTATTACAATATGTATATATTAAAGTAGAATATTTAAGTAGTAATAATAATAATGTTTTATTCGGGCAATAGTGCGGGAATTGTCAGATCTTTATTTAGCATAAAATAGACCAATAGACCAATTCCAATTCATTCAACAATTCAAAGCATTTTACAAAATTTTGAAAATACTGGGACCGTGATTTCTAATTGTACCTGTACAAACAATATTGCTGAGGTACCAAGAAATTTAGAAAATCAAAATGACATAAATGTATTAACAGCAGTTGTAGAAAATCAGACCAGTTTAATATTCATAATTTCACGGCCTTAAACATTTTGAAAAGGAATAAATTCCGTTCATATAAATTTCAATGTCATCAAGAACTAAGAGAAGATGCTGAGCGACGAGCGGAATTTTGTTATGAAATTTTAGAGAGGGCTAATACAGACAGGCAATTAAAAAAAACATTTTGTTTAGTGATGAATGTACATTTACATTAAATATTGAAACAAATGTTCAAAATTATAGGATTTGGTCGACAAGAAAGCCTGAGGATATTATTGAAAGCCATACATAATATCGTCGAAAAATAAATGTAGGAATATTTAGACACAATATTTTTGGACCATTTGAGCCTATGAGGAAAATTTAAATTCAAAGAAGTTTTTAGACTTGCTACAAGAAGAGATTTTACCCAGACTTACAGAAATAGCTCCAGATAAAGAAGAAATTTGGTTTCAAATGGATGGATGCCCTACGCACAATAACTGGGAGGTTAAGAAATTCCTTAAAAACAGCTTTAATAATTGTTTGATTGGACCAGACTGTAATACTAAGTGACCCCCGAGATCGGAAGGTCTAGCTCCAAACGATTATTTTATCTGGGGGCATCTAAAATCAAAAATCTATTCTGACCAAAAATTTACAAATACTGAAGCATTAAAAATGCGAATTACTGAAGAGTGTGCAAAAATAACGCCACGCGTTCTGGCTAATGTTAGACATTTGTTAACATTTGTTATAGTTTTATGTTTAGAGATTATCATAAATTATTTTTAGGAAGGATCACAATAAAACTATGTATATTGAAATTCTTTGAATTGTTGTATAACTTGGAATTGAATTGAAGTGTATTATAATATATTATGTTAAATAAAGATCTGGCAGTGCTCGCACTATTGCCTGAATACAATATTATTGCGATTTTTCGTGAACTGAGTATATTTCATCAACATTATTGCTTTGTAAACAATATAATTTATTGCTTACAAAGTGTGCCATTTGTGAAAATTTGCTGTTTATAATTTAATAATAAAATAAAAATATTTACAATTCAAATAATAACAGAAACATCAATATGACCAAACGCAACATGACGTACACATTCATGCACCACATATGACCTCACTTTAAGGGGTGACTTGAAAAATGTATTATATTTTTTGCAAAAGTTTTGGATTACGCTTAATTTGTAGAACAATCTTAAGATTTGTTTTTAATACAGATTTCAGTCCTCTACAAATAGTTTCTGATGACTTTTGATGTAAAATAATTAAGGAAGCAGGAATTCAACAATTTAGAATTTCCTATTGAGTTTCACATGGCCCGTTTGACGATTCACCACCCGGTATACATTTCGAGTACAGATTAAATAATAGCGGTGATAAGACGCAACCTTGTTGTATAACCCGGAATATATGTTGTATAACTGTTGTATAAATGTTGTATAACTTCTCGTCGGATTCATGTATCTTCGGATGTTGTGTGCTCTATTTCAATTCTTCCGTTTGGTGCAAATATAGTTCTGAGATAACTCGCAAGTCTTGTTCGTCAATTCCAGTTGTTCCCAGAATTCCGATCATCTTTTGATAGTCAAATGCTTTTCGATAATCAATAAAACATGATATACATCTACATTCATGTCTATGCATCGTTGTGTTAACACATTTACTGCAAAAAGAGCTTCTCGTGTTCCCAATCCATTTTGAAATCCTAATTGAGTGTCACTCATCTGAAACTCGCACTTCTTGTGAATTCGTGTATGAATGATTGTAAGAAAAGTTTTAAGGACATGAGATATCATACTTAATATTTAATAGTCATCACAGTGTGAGGCAATGGATTTTTTTGGTAATGTTATGAATGTTGATTTTAGTCAGTCTGATGGTATTTTACCTGTGTTATATATCTTATTGAATATAGCTGTTATCCAGTCAAGGCTTTTACTTTAGTTGTCTGCAATTAATTTAACTATTTCGACATTGATATTGTCTGGACCAGTGGCTTTTTCATTCTATATGGATATGAAGATGAAGCTACATATATTTCATAAAAATGGTTCAATTAATTGGCATAACTTTCACTACTATTCAACAAGTAATCAATACCATGTAGTGGCACACAGTTAAACAAGAGAGTCGCTACATAGGTAGTAGGACCATATTTTTTTAAAGATAACTTAAATGGTGAGATATTATTGTGAATCAGTTACCCATATTATTAGAAGAGGTTTCACTTAATATATGTGAACAACTGTGGTTAGTACATGACTGTTCTTATACACTATATAATTAAAATATTTGGTGAAGCTAATATGCTGGTATGTAGTGGACAAACAACAGTTAACCACAAAACATCAATTGCTGAAATCTCCAATCAGTTTATATTGGGGATGTACCGCTTAAAAAAACTTGGGCTCTACTAGATGTTAAAAACGGAGTCCTCAAAGTTGACAGTGAAGAGCTCCCCTTTCATGAAGAAAAGGAAGATGTTAACCACTTAGTAACTATATATATATATATATATGACGTCACTATACTCTGCCATAATGAAACAATTCAAATGGCCAGACTTTATAAATATTTTAGGGAGGAAACTGTAAGTCATAAACAATAATACAAGTCATGCATATGAGTAAACAGTATTCCAACTTAAATCAACAGTTTAATAGAAAGTTAACAGAAGTTAATATATTAATATATACCCTTTTGTTCAGAAAATCCCTTATCTACTTGATGCTGTCAAAACTTGTTTCATTAGTCGATTTTTTGCCAAGTTACTACTATTGGAACTGTTTTGATATATTTTTTGTTTTCATTAAACTAATTAATTATGTTGCTGCAAAAAGTAGTACTTAATATTACATTTTAAGTTTCAGTCACACACTGATTATTTATCCAGACATTAAAAAAAAAATCGGTTGCCTGTAAAGTCGGTTTTACGGGCGAAGATTTTACGTGACAACGTCTTTTTCTCGGTAGAATATTTATTGATATGAATATTATTAAATTGCACAATAGGAACAAGGAATTGAATGAAAATAAGAATTGCACCGCGCATCCAGGTCTACCGCCTCTGGATCCTATCAGTGAACGTTTGGTCTCACCGCGCCTTCCATTTATGCAAGTGCGTCGACTGCGTCATGATTTCTCTTATGGAATTATAGCACTTCTAGCAACGCGCCTAATTCTCTAGTGCTGCGCGCGCAGCGGACCGATCATGTTTGAGTGGGAGAGAGACGCAAAGCATTCGCCGGTCCGGCGGGCCTCTCTCTCGTTCGATGACTCATCGTAACAGACGTGAGCGGGCGTTACACTTTTTCATGAGTGACTCCGAGCCACAACCTAATTTAAGACGTTGTCATGTCAAAAGGTCAATAATAGTTTATGTAAAACATGTAAGACAGACTTTAAAAATAAATATAAAATTATCAGTTGTGGTAATTCTTATGTGGTATTACATTCAATATAATTCACCATATAAAAAAGTATATTTAAGTAACATTGTTTATAATTTAGTTTAATTTTAGTTTAATTTATTTTTAAGTGTTCTAGGTATATCAATAGAAAGTAAAATTAATATTTCGTTACTCCTATTCATCTTGAATCATCATAAAATGTATCCTTTGATAATTAGGTAATTAAAAAAGGGATCTTATGATGAATAGAAGTGCTTCTTCGACTTCTTCAACAGCAGACTGGAAAATGACTAGATTTGACAATTTAGATCATTTAATATATATATATATATATATATATATATATATATATATATATATATATATATATATATATATATATATATATATATATAAATGTTCCGAAAGGTTTCTGGGGTTAGTACAATTAAACCTAGAGCTAAGAGAACTGTATTAGCATAAATCTTAGCTCTAGGTTTAATATATATTATATATATATATATATATATATATATATATATATATATATATATATATCCCAATTATAAAATTAATACTTACTATACTTGCAGCCAAGCTGACACAATTGATATTTAAAGAGCTAATACTTATATAAATAAATAACAAAAATGTGTAACTCACCTTTTTAATACAGTTTTAGCAGATAGACTTGGAAAATCCTTGTTTTTGGTCAACTTTTTATACAAGGATTTTAATTCTTTATGTAGTTTCCTAAAGTCATTAAATCTCTTCCAAACAATAACCCTTGTCACAGCATCTGGACAGTTCTCTGGATATAACTGAAAAAGTATTCTTAAATTACTGTTACTGTGCTACTATATCATGTGTCCTGGTATCATACACAGCAAAATGTATTTTATTTAAGTAAGTGAAATAAAAAAAATGTATAAAATAAAGTTGGCAGGATCCATAAGATGCATATACCTCATGATTACTTAAGTATAAAAATGTACAAGAGCTGCAGAAGTCCAAAAAATATTTAGAAATGTTAATGCATATCTTTTGGTTAAGTTAAAATGTAATTCATCATTTGTTTGTGAAGACACAAGGAGTAGTTGGGTATCCCCAAGAAAAGTGCTGTTGGAAATGTATACAAGTTATAGCAAGTGTATTAAAACTATGCCCATATCTATTGCAACTCATGTAATTATTATAATGAAATTCTGTTTTTGAATGTAATTAAGAAAGTTAATGATAATTTCTTGTAATTGACTTTAAATGTAACTGTTTAAATTGATTATGGTACTATTGTAGCAAGAGGGCAGGACCTCTACACACCTGAAATGTATATCAGTGAATTATAACAAGAATCAATGTGTTTGTTTATTAAACTAAGAAACTAACTATTATTTTGTTTCAGCCCAATTTTTAGTGTTTATTACCTTTCTTTTTATATGTTTTTTACCATATTATTGTTACAAAGTATTTACATATTTAATGTGTAAACATTTCACCTAGAGCTTTACTGTGTCTGACAGTTTAATCAGTTATAACTCAAAAGGTTTATAGTTACCATAGAAACCACTTTGTAAATTGTAAAACCCTTCTTGTGTTTTCGAACATCTGGTACATCAAAAATTCTTATCCATTTATCATGAACAGATACCATAATTGAACAATTTTTTGGTTATTTAAATATTAAAATAATATAGTTTAATAACAACTTCAAAAATACACCTTCCACAGCTGATGATGACATTTAGGATGACCAATGACAGAAGCAAGCTATTTTTTAGAAAAAAATGTTTTACCTTTTTATAACAATTTTAGAACTGTTTTTTATTTTTTTAGAATTATTATAGCTTAGATCTTTTTTTAAATTTACATAATTTAAATTTGTAATTAATATAATAACCACAGAATTTAAGCAACTTTTTTAATAGTTAGGTCTTTGATATTTAGGCACAGAATAAGAAACAATTGTTTTGTTTCTTATTCTGTGATTTAGGTTTGTTATTTATTTGTGATTTAGGCATCAAAAAATAAGTGAAGAATTTAATTATGACATGTATCACAGAATAATAAACAATTGATATTTATTCTGTGAACATACACAAAAAAGGAGGAGCAGATAGTGTGAAAATCGTAAAAGTAGTGATTATTGAATAAAACATTTCTAAACTGAAGAATTTAAAGTAATGAATACAATATATTTGTGTATTTACCGATATTTACAGATGAATTTAAAGTTGTTCTAAAAACTTCCTAAACTTACCTTATAGAAACACAAAAGTATAAACAGACCTAAAAATTGCCTAAAACTATGACTTTTTTGACATTTGAATTAACCTAAACTTTATTTAATCAGTTAACAGAAAATTTAATTTAAAATTTTAAACCAATAATATACAAATCAGATTAAATTATTTTTAAAATGAAGACAGAAAGTCGTATTGACGATGTATCTAATATAAACGTAAATGTTACAGATATAGTTTTAACACCATTTGCATGTGCATCCATAGTCAATGAAGTACTAAAAGGGGTTCTTTACCAAAAGTGCCAAATTCCTTATCCCTATAACTGGATGAAAAACATAGTGACAAAGAAACGAGAAAAGTCCGATATCGAAATAAATGGAAGAACTAATTTTAAGGCAGAACATCATTTCAGGTCTGTCTCTAAAGCTTTTGATGTTCTAGAAGCAGTGATGACTGATATTAAAGATGAATTTATTCATTTTAATAAAAGTCTTAAAAAGGTATTATTTGTACTGGGTACGACACCAGTGACGCCAAGTGAAGTGTTCACTATTTCTGTATCTTCTCTAATTGAGGGACATAATGAAAGGAATCATATAAATCAATTAAACAAATATCAACAAAAGATCTTGAGGTTAGTATGTTTTATTCATATACAAAATGCTAAACAATACAATTTTTAAATACCCTCCTTCTTTTAAGGGCATCTACCAACTCCATACTCTTACCTGAAAGTCTTAAGGTAAGATATTTAGTTGGTAGATGCACTTAAAATAAGGAGAGTATTGCTTGTATTCAAGAGACCAGATGTAATGGGTAAAGGGTGTAAGAACTAGGTGAAGGATACAAATTGTGAAATGTAGGGAAAAGTAACATTAGGAATGGAATTGGTATAATTGCTTATAGAGAAATGAAATATAAGGGAACATCCATAAACTACTTGATAGAGAAGAGGGGGGCTTGGGTATTATGATGGTATATAGCAGGAGGGAGGTGGGGCATGAGTGCACATCATATGATGTATTTCAATTTGTTGCTATTGACTCTATAAATATATTTTTTTACTAGCTTCTATAATTAGAGAGCAGCATTATTCAAAGCATCAGATAATCACATAAAACGTAAAGTTTCAACACTATAGAATATATTTTATATTTAATACAGTAGAACCTCTTGTAAGTTGAACCTTGATAACAAAAAATCCTCCAAAAATCCCTTCCCTCAAGTCCCAAAACCTCCATTACTTGAAATCTCAATCTTCTAGTAGTCAAATCAATCAGGGAGTCCCTGCAATCAATTTTGATACATATTTTCCCTCTATTTAACCCCAAAAGTTAAATTGGGCCTCTATATCTTGAACATAGCAATGTTTTATTTTACAAACTTTGCAACTCTATTCTTTTTATTACAACTATAGCTGAAAAAAAATTAATGTTACCGCCTTTGAAGAATTTACAAAGAATTTGCTGAAAATAAAAATACACCATTGTCTATTAGAAAACAATTTGGGAGTATACAATAAATAGGATTCCCATCTAAGGAATTTATGACCCAGTTAACACATGCTTGCTTGCTTTTGATTTAATTTGAACTTGAAGCAAGTCATTTGCTGTTGATTGAAAAATTGTCAGAAGTAGTTTAGTTCTACCGCAGTACACATCAATCTCTACAACAGCTTACAAATAAAATTGTTAAAACATGATGGGAAACGTAACCTTAAAAATTTAAGTCTAGCTAAAAAGTTAAAAGTGCTTGAAGCTGTAAAGAGCTGCCAAAACAAGAAAGATGTTGCTGAATAATTTGGCCTACCAATGAGTCATCTGTCAACAATAATAAAAAATTAATTAGATATCAGGAAAAAAATTCAAACTGATCAAAATTTGTCCTGTAAAGATGACAGGTGTCAGGAGGCAAATTATCAGTGTTAGTAGACCACTGTTACAAGAAAAAGCCAAAAAATCCTCTAATTCATTGGGAGTGGCTAATTTCAGGAACATTAATGGATGGTTAGGGAAGTTCAAAAGATAGCATGAACTTGTTTTTATAAAAGTTTGTGAGGAAAGTGCATATGTTTCAACACTATTGAAACCTTAAATTGATACCTGTAACAAATGGAAAAGTGAATTGCAAGACTTGTTACATGGTTACAAACCTGATTATATCTTGCTATATTGATGCTGACAAAACAGGACAGTTTTGTGGTTTTCATGGTGGGAAGCACAGCAAGAAACTTCTGATTATTCTGCTAGCAACAATCATATTGGATACAGAAAAACTCGCCATTAGTGATCGGTAAATCTAAAAAACATTATTGTTTTTCAAGATGTCAATCACTGCTTTTAAAATATGAAGCAAATACAAAAGCATGGATGACTTCTGCAATTTTTAAAAACTAGCTCATAAATGTTAATAAGAAAATGGCCAAAGTAAAAAGAACAATCTTGTTATTCATTGATAATTGTATAGCCGATAATGGTAACCCACAAATGAAATCAGTTAAAATCCAAAATTTTCTTGCCAATAAATACCACATCAAAATTACAGCCCATGGATCAAGTTATCATTAAAAACTTCAAATCATTATATTGATAAGAACTTGTCAGGAAAGTGTTGAATAATATGGAAGAAAAAAGAATTCTACTGTAGATGTATTACAAGCCCTGAGAATGGCCGATAAGCTTGGAACAATGTAACTATGACTACAATAACAATCTGTTATGTATGCTGTGGTTTTCCATCGTAAGTGTCGTCAGCAGAAGAAGCTGAATCCGAAGATGTTTTAATTTCACCTCCTGTAGAATGGAATAAAGTGGTATCTAAATGAAAAATATCCTTTGAGGACTTTGTTATGTGCAATGATGGAGTTATGACTGCTAGGAGATTATCTAATGACAAAATTATCAATTCATTAGTGCATAAAACAGATACCAATGATTAAGATAACATAGAAGACATGAATAATATGACATGCACTCCATGGGTTTCCTTCAAAGAGGCAAAAATAGCATTGAATACTTTACAGAATTTTATGGAGCAAATCAACTACTCTGAAGAATGATAATTTCCTACTCTGTATACCTTATAAAATGCTATAGGTAGGGAACAACGGAATTCCCTAAAGTAAAAAAAAATTACTGACTTTTTTTAATGCCATATTTTTATATTTTAAGGATCTTTTGAAATAATGTTGATTTATAATAAATAAAAATGTTTGGTAGCTCTATAATTTGAATTTTTATTTGTTTAAACCCTTAAATTCAAAATTAGTAAGAATGACTCTCAGCCTCTTTATGTCAAATCTAAATTTGTGTTAATCCTCCTTAAGTTGAAATCCTCCATGAGTCAAAAATGATATAGCTCAAATTTTTTGGTGTATTCCTTGAAATTTGACTTATAGAGGTTCTACTGTATTAGGGTTCTACTGTACTAGAGCAAATTTCAACAAAATGAGAAGAGTTCTATGTACCAGGGATTTAAAACTGGAACTAAGAGTTAGGTTGGCGAGGTGCTATGTTTTTTCGACCTTATTTTTATGGAATGGAATCCTGGACCTTGAATGCTACATCAATGAAAAAACTGGAATCATTTGAGCTGTGGGTGTACAGAAGAATTCTGAAAATATCATGGACAGAACACGTCACAAACAAAGAGGTTCTGAGAAGAATGAACAAAGAAATGGAAATTTTAAATTCAATAAAAACAAAAAAATTGGAATATCTCGGACATATTACATGTGGAGAGAAATACACCTTGCTCCAACTGATCATGCAGGGAAAGATCCAAGGAAAGAGAAGCATAGGTAGGCGTAGAATGTCATGGCTGCGCAACCTGAGAGAGTGGTACGGATGTACATCAAATGAACTTTTCAGAGCAGCCGTCTCAAAAGTTCGAATAGCTATGATGATTGCCGACCTCCGCCGCGGAGATGGCACTTGAAGAAGAAGAAGACTGTATTAGGAGTATTAGGAAGTAAAATGTCAAGGATCCTCAAAACAGTGTATCAGAATGGATCTTACAAGAGTCCAGACCAGGCTCTTGAAAGTGAAAATTGAAACTTCTGTAGATCTTTGAATAAAATTGCATACCTCTTATTGTAATTGCCTTAAATATAATTTGATTAATATGAATATATTCTATATAATTAATTTAAAATATATGTAGGCACTATATCACAATCTATTTTTTTTTTCTATAGAAACATATTTCTTTCCCAAGACTGGCTGGATAAAATTGATGCATCCATATCATGTACAAATATTTACATATATTTAATAAAGGATGATAAAGAGTCAGATGGAGATACAGAAAAATATTCAACTTCTTTCTTACCAACAGCACCCCTTAGTTTTTCTTCCAGAACAAAACATATTCAAATATCTTTATATTCAGATGTACAACCAGATGAAAATTGTTGTAAGAATTTAGCAGTTTTTGAAGATTCTAGTAATAGTATAAATTTATTTAATAAAGTTCATTCTGATAAAGAACAATTAGAGAATCTAACCTGGTATAAGTATAAAGACTTAGTTAAGGGCTTTAAAGACTGTTTTATAAATAAAAAATCAGTTAGTGAATTTTGGTAGGTAATTGGAGAAAAATCATAAGTGTGTATGAGTCTAGGTTATATTTATTGTGTCTTCCGATAGTCAGCCATGGCTGTTGTTAATTATTTACTAGATATAATTTTTGGATATAAAAACATGAAAAGTCTTGTGGATAGAACCAAAAAATCCTTCAGGTAACCTTTACATTGTAACATATTTGATGGTTACTTCATATAGTTTTTTCTTTTAACAGAATAATATTCTCGTTTTATATTATATGACAATTAGCAGTATTAGTCTGCCTGTCTGATCATATTAAGCATCCATTTGCAAAAAGAACCAACATAAATTATTTATTGTTCCACTATCATATTATGTTGCCATGAGATTAACAATATTGTTTAGAATTGTGTTAGTAATGAAAAAATAGCTAAATTGGAAACATGCATCCATTGAAATTTAAAAAAATCACTTCTAAAATCCATTTGATAACTAAACAGAGACACATAATATTTAATTTGTTTAATAGTATATTTGTAACAGAATAATAAAGTGAATAAAATGAAACTATTTATCAGAAGGATGTTAATGGTAGTGACAAGGACCTATTAAGCTAAACTGTATATTTTTTTAAACCAAACTAGTTCCAAAAATGAATAAGGAGCTTCCAGAGAATCATTTAGTATATACAGGCTGCATATGGTGTTATACTAATCTATGGAGTATATGTATAAAAAAATGTTTATAAATAGTTTATTAACAGACTAGTGAATATAGATCGTTATGTTACATAAATATTACATAAGTAAAAAGAGTCAAATGAACCTATAAAGTCAAATGTGTTGTCAACAGAATGCATATGTAAACAAACACATACAGATCAATAAAGGCCTTAATTCAATGTTCTGACCTGTTCACAATAAAGACGGCCATGTCCCAAACCAAGATTGCATTTGTCATATGACAGTAAAAAATGGCATAATAAGCTGTTCGTAATACCTCGTGGGAAACTCTTGGTGCTAGATTTCTGAGCACATCTATGTTCTTTGTAGGTCATGTCCAGGTGTATACAAGGGAACTTAACACTTGTCACATCTGTTGTCTGTTGGTGTTTGCTTCATTAAGGAGGAGCCTTTTGTCACAAAACCACTCTTTAGTGGTCGACTATGCAGACCTAGTCTGCAACCCCTAAGAAACTTACAAATGTGTCTACTGCGAAGGAGACCATGGACTCCCTCACAGACTGTACCCTGTTCTCGAGGTATAATTTCATCCACTTGACACTCTGTGGACAAAGTTGTACCTCTGTAATTTTTCATTATCCACATTATCCACACAATCGAACGTCTTACTCAAATTACAAAACACAATAGTGCTTAATTGCATGCTATGAAAGGATTGTAGATGCGGGACACTAGGTCAAGAATGCCCAGAGTTGTGGTTCTGTCCTTCCTGAAACCAAACTGAGATCATGAGAAATAATTGTCACTTTCGAAAAAAAAAAAACTAGTGGTTCACAAAGCTATGGCCTTTTCTACTATTTCAGGGACGACTGGGAGCAATGCTATACTTAGGCAGACCTTGATAAATCTTAAATATGTAAACACGCCTGGGAAAATGAACATAGAGTTCAATGCATTGCATGTATAATCCTGAAAGAAGCAGATGGTAAAAACAAAAAAATCAAAGAATCGGCTTTAATCATATTAAATGAAACCAATTGCGTCGCAAATTCCTCGGTAGCATGCAGTAACACTAAAAGAAGAAATCAATAGAAAGAAAATAGCACACAAAATCATAGTTTGCTAATAATATTGAGAGTAAAATAAATGTAAGACCAAACACTTACCATATCGGGATAGTATCATGAGATTGTTTTCGTCGTGATTTGCTATAGGATCACTAACAGGAGAACTTTACTGTCATCATTGCATGTGGTTGTCTTTTTAAAGAAAAATCACATGCTATGATTTTTCCAACGGGTTTGATTTCTTGTAATTGAATGAAATATCTTCCACCTAAAGTTGTTCCAGGAAACTCATCTACTTTAAAATGTATAATATATGTCTCAATTGTCAATATGAATGAGTCAGATAAAATTAAATTATTAGAAGAATTTTTTACCAAGTACCAAAAACAAAATTTGTTTAGTTTATTAATGTTTTCTATTTTAAGAAAAAAATTTCCACCAGAAGTGGAAATGGAAACATCAAAATAAACTTATTTTATTTTTTTTACATAAAGTTTTCTTATCCTCAGGGCGTTTGTAAAAATGAATGAAATATTTTATTTAATTAATTTATAATAATGTATCTAATAAATATTAGTGAACAGTTCTTAATTAGCTCAACATATTGTTATCATTGTTAAGGTTTAATATTGTCAACGAAGGAAAATAGTGTAACTTATTTTAACGTAGATGCATTGGTTTTTATTTTTATACAAAATACTGAAAACTTGTTTATTTATTTAGTTTTAAAAATAATGTGCAAATTAATTTTTAATTCATATTTTACTAAAATGTAACATGTTTTTATATCCTTAGACAATTTATAAATAGTTTAAAAACTTTATTTTACTATATAGTCCAGTCGTCAGAGAGTTGATCCCTAAAAATCATACAAACTAGTTGAATTTTGCAGAGAGTATTAATTTTGGGACCCCAGAAAAGATGCAAACAAGTTTACCACTTTTACCTCAGAGCTTCCACCTAAAACCCCCTCGCAGGGGGGTAAAAACACAAGAAAATCGATTTACCAAGTATCTGTACACCGTAGAAAAAATTGTTTTAAATAAAAAATGTAGCTGAGATAATTTTGAACAAAAACGTTTTTGTTTTGTTTTTGAACAAAAAAAAACAAAGCATTTTTTGTATAAAATGAACCGTTCTCTTAGAAACAACGCTTGAAGTGACCGTCGATTTTGCATGTCAGTTACTTGCGCGAAATCAATTTTTAATAGAATTTGAATCAGCTCGATGGTAAAAATTCGATATATTTGATAAAGGCAAAGAGTGCAGCTTTTGTATCCAGTTTTTGTCGCTTTTATGAAGGTGTTAAATAAATTAACACGACGGATTTTTATTCACGTGAGATCAATAAAATTGATCACTTTCATTGACCAGTTGTTGTAAAATTACCATTTTTAGATATCAATATTTAAAATCTGACAGAAATTTCAATTTTGAGTTGTGGTAACAAATATGAGGCTTTTGAAATATGAATGAAAAACGCAGAATTTAATGCTTTACATTTAAAATAATCACACGTCACGGGAAATACATTTAAGAAGACAGTTTTGGATGCAGTTTATTGCAGAAGTTTTGTTCTTTTGAAAAACGTACTAATGTAATTGAAAAAAAGTTTCTAAATGTTTTATATCGTTTCTTGTGTGAAAGTTTAAATCCAGCGTTTTTTAAGCATATTTCAAATGCATCACATTTGTTGCCAAAACTCAAAACTAAAATTTCATGCTATAGCTTTTAAAGGTTAGGCTCTAGTAATCGAAACTTCATAGTGACCAGTCAATGAAAGTGATCCGATTCTATTGATCTCGTGAGAATCATAAAAAATTGCAAAAATCGGGCCACGTTTATTTATTTCACACCTTTAACCCAAAATTAATATGCTCGGCAAAATTCAGGTTGTTAGTATGATTTTTAGAGGTTCAGTGGTTTTTGCTACTCTCACGACTGGAGTAATAATTTTGTATTATATTATTAATAATTTTCTGTTCATATCCTCATTCTCACAGTATATATTTTGTGACTCTATTAGACAAGAAAACAATAGGCAATTTATAAATATGGTAAAAACTTTATTTTAGTATAATTTTGCAATTACAATTTTTACTATAATTTTACAATAATTTTGCAATTTATTATAA